>NC_048914.1:1754459-1966626 GCF_011077185.1 Oxyura jamaicensis | reverse complement strand
AAAAAAAAAAAAAAAAAAAAAAAAAAAAAAAAAAAAACACCAAAAAAGTCTATGAACATCAATAAAAACAGGTTATTGTAAGTGCAGATTATTATTTTTTAAATCAGTGTCCCCTCAGTAACACCTGAAATCAACATCAAGTCTTGGTGAGGGGTAAGGGGGAGCAGACTGGGGGCTGCATATGGGGATGCAGTTCTCAGAACTGACCCTTAACACCCAGAAGGGAGGGCTGTTCTGTAACTACACAGTTTTTGTAACTGTAACTATAAACTCCATTTTTGGGCCAGGAAGAAAGTTTCTCTGGTCCTCTAAATATCAGCATTTCCACTCTCGGGAAGATTGACATCCATATTGGATCGTCCCCCTTCATCAAAAGGCTTTTCTTCAGAAACATTTTGCTGCTACATCTCAGAAACACCGGTTAAATATATCACCCTCTACGAATTTTAGAGAGGAATAAAACAAGAAAATTTGGAGACTCGAGATGAAAAACAAGACACGTCTTTTCACCTGGTATCTGAAAACTCAAGAAAACACTTTCAATCTACTGCATCTACATGGGTCAATGGATCGATGTACCTAGAACTAAGTGCTAGTGCAGAGTTATAAATAATACTTACACTGTGTAATTGATGCCATTAACAAAATAAACAGTTCCTTTGTTTGGCTGCAGGATAAGAATTATCTATAGATCTTTTGCTAGAATTCTGCTAGAAGATAGATCCAAGATGACAACAAAATCCTCAGTGCAGGGTCGTGTATTAAGGCTGTACATTCAGACTCATCAGAAACAGCAATTTCTCTTTCAAATCATTGCTAAAGAGGTTAGATAAGATGTTATTTATGGTATTCTAGCCAGCCTTCAGTTTTTACACCACAGCCCTTTTCTAAATCAGTCTGGATGCATTTCCCTGCTCTATTTAAGACAGTACCCGAGGCTTTGCTGAAATGCAGATATTACTACAATAATTCATAAGGGGTGCCCCGCTCCTACCCAGGGATGCTTGTCTATGAACAACCATCCTTTATTCATCCAAGCACCGTGCCTTGTTCATGGATCTCCACCTGAGCTGAATTTTCCCCATTTCAACAGAGTTGTGCCCTTCCAATTCAGTTCAGGCCTGGCCTGTTACATTTACAGGGTCGTGGCAACCAGATCCATTTTCCTCTCCCCTTTCAAAATCCATTCTCAAGGCTGGAAAGAAACAGACTGCAATAACATGACCTCTAAGAGTAAGGACTATGGAGACCAGGAGACAGGGTAGTTCTACCAAGACCAAAGTGAATATTCTTCAATATTAAATGGCAACATCGAAGATGGCAGATCAGTTAACCTATTTCCAATCAACATGCCCACAAAAAGTATGCTTTGAACCCAGCCCAAGTTACTCATTGTGCTTTCAAAGCCCAGGATACATCACACCTGAAAACAAAGCCCAGTTTGCCTTTTTTCCAGCCACAAGTATCCCGGCATACTACCGGGTATGGATATCCTCACCCTCACAGAAGTGCTTAGGACTGAACTTTTTTTTAAACTTTCCAGAGTTTGAAATATATCCTACTAACCCTAATGGGCCCAATTTTCCACTACTTATAGCCACGCATAGTAAGGCATGTGCAAAGTAACATCTAAGTGGATGAAAAGCTATTACTGTGATTTGGCAGCATTTTACATTCACTTAGCACTAACTCTGCACAGGCTTAAATGACTACGCTAGGTGCAAGGCAAGAAAAAAAAAAATCAGCCAGACTGAAGTCAATACAGTTATTTCTGACTTGGGATTAAGTGCGATCTGAATAGGACCGCTGTCTGCAAGGAGATGGTAGAACTGTTCCCAGCTTCCCATCCACCCCCTTCAACCACTTGGAGGCAGGGAGCTCCAGGCAAAACACTATCCAAGAATAAATCCTTATCAGTATTAGACACGTTTCCTTAGCAACAGGTGGAGATCTTCATCCGGTGACAAATATTTTTTTTTTCCCCCATTGAATTTGAGAGAAACACTCTTTTTTATGAGTCAAGGAAAAGAGAGCTCACGTGAAAGGGCAAGAGCCCGTCCTTCCCAGAGAGGCTGCAGCAGTAAAATAGAACAAGCCCCCTGAGGTGTCGTGGGGGACTGCAACCTTCCACTTCCCCTGGTATGGCAAAACCAAGTCCATAAAACACAAATGTAAAACATTTTACATGGTCCTGGTCAATCTGAGTCATTTAGCCCCGAAGCTAAGAGAGTCAAGAGCTCTCTGTCACCTCCCGTTGCTCAAAGAGGAATATAGGAAAAGCAAAAGAGATGAAAGGAATTCATCCTAGCCTGGATTTTCTGGGTGGGGGTGTGCGATGCGGCATTCCGGAGATTGGCTGCACTGCCAAATGAGAAGCGTGCAGATGCATACAGGTTCCACATCTAGAGAAAGGCCTAATGGTATCTAGTAAAGTTATACAGGTTTGCAGGACAAGAGTTACAGCTCTGAATAAAGTTTAAAGTTATGACCCTCGTTCTTTGCTGCGCTTTATGGAGTAATTTACGTTAAAGCAAGAGGTGTGCTAAATGCTACCAAGTCAGCATGGTGGCTTTTTGTTTTAATGGATGATTACTCCAGAGAAGTAAAGATGCAACCCTGGCATGCCTCCGAGACACACTTGAGTAACGTCGTCCTTTTAAGCAAAGAATGGGAATGAAGAGGAAGGAATTTGACTTGATTTCTCTGGGTTGAATCAAGAACACTGAAAGCTGTGACGTAATGTAGCAAAGAGTGTAGAAAACTAAGTACAGAACCATTTTTTTCTACAGGAATTTTGGGTATCTGCTTTTCAGAGACATTAAATATCCCCTCGTCCTGTCAAAATGACTCTCCTTCCCCAGTCACACACATTAAGCGGCTCGCTACATCAGTGACTATTTCATTAACGATTTCTGTAGGTCTTCGGGACTCTGGAGTCCTGCCACACTCAGCCTGCAATCACACTGAGCCGCAGCCCACAGAAATAACTAGCCAGATAGCTGTTATTTCAGATAATCTGGACTAAGTACACTGAAATAAGCAGTTCCACCAAGCGCACGGCTGTGCAAGATCAGCATCTGATGTTGGGTGGAACAGAGTATGTTTGCTTTAAAACCCATCTGAGTGGCAAAAAATGTTCGCCTTAAGCAGATGATTATTAAGTATCTGAAGATATATGGCGCCTTGGAAGCACTCTGAATGATTCTATTTTAAGGAAAGAACTAGTCATAATATGCCGGGAGGCGTGACACGCTTAGCAGGGTTCAGTTCTAACAGCCATTCCCCATGCATCGATACAGGGATAAACGCGTGATTGACAATCCAGGCAAAATCTCTAAATTGAACCGTCATCATTCTTTTTATAAGGAAAAAAAAACGTGGAAACAAAAGTGGCTGCACAGAATATTTTGATGCTATTGCTGAGTTCTATACAGGGACAGCTGGAAAAACATCGCTTGCTGCTTTATAATCAGGATTTCCGCTGGCTCCGGAAGATTTCGGAATTGTTTACTCTTGCAACGTGGTCTCAGGGAGAAAAAGTTCCCCTGAAGCCAAAGAAGGAGACGAGGCAACCTGGCAGCAGCCTGTCCCCAGCTCTGCCGCGCAGGCAGACGTCTCCGTGCCTGGCGAGGCGTTTAGGCACGCACACGCTCCCTCCTGATACTCTCCCTACTGGCAAAAGCGGATTGAATGCTATAAAAAGCTGCTGCAAAAACAACCAGTAGCTAACGCAGGTGGGAGTAAGAATACAGAAGAGGATGTTTGTTACGGGATACAAAACCACGGGGCTCCACAGTGGCGTCCCTGAGCTCTGCCACGAGATCCCAAGTCAGCTCCTCGAGGGCTCTACCCCAGTAGGGTTCCTATCCTAAAGGTGACACCCCAGACCTCTGCAGAGGTCACTGTGATCGCTTCCACACACGAGATGCTTGGAGACAATAACACCAAGCAACATGAAACCCCGAGGGCTGAAGAAAAGACTGGCATCAGCAGAACTGACAATACCACTCCCCAGGGACTTGATGCGATCCATATCCTCTTCTGGTGTTGCACCACCACTGGAAATAGCACTAGGATATACATCGCACGGGGCCACATTCCCCCTGTAGACATTCAAAGGCAGCCCATTTTAAAAGAGGTTGCTCCACACTTGACTTAACTTATGAACTGGTCACAGACAATTATTCTGTTTTAATTTCTTTCATTTCAGCGCCTCGTGCATCCGCTGGCATTGAATGTTCATGCAGCGTTTTCAAGTGTTTTCCATCTGTGCCCCCCGGTGAGCGCAAGAGGTGGTTGGCTCATTATACTGAGCGTGACATATTGCAGGCATCTGAACAGGTAAAAACTGAGCTTAAATTAAGAATAATAATAATAAAACACCCAAAGAGACCCTTCAGAAATTGAGAACTAGAGGGGAAAAAAGGTAGTTTGAGATTGTTTAGGGAGAACAGAGAGAATACTATAAATGCCCTACAGAAAAGTTTCAGAAATATCTGTACCAATACAGCCTAAAAAAAGATCACTGTCTCATGCTTTAAATTCATAACTACTTAAGTGAATGGATAGCTCATCTTTTCTCCTTGCTTTGAAGGCGTATCTTGGCTTCTGGGTAAATACCTGAAAACGGGGCCCAATGTATATTCTTCTTGGTCTAACCGCTGTCTAACCCACCTCTGAGCATCAGTGTGTAAAAGATGCTCTTGTTAGGTCCTCAAGAAGAAATCAGAAGTAGCTGAGTCCTCTTGCATACATGAATCTCAGCAAGTTCAAGTCTTCACAAGCACCTCAGGATCTGAGAATAATAGAAGTGATAAATGCTCGTTTAAGCCTCGATCCAGCAGCATTTGAATAGAAACCTTGGAAATTACATCCATATCTGCAAGAGCAAATAATAACTGCGGGTGTAATTCTGTCTTCTTCCCAGTCCCACAGGCATTCAGCACTCCAGTATAGCTCCAGCAAAGCTCTGAAGTGCATTTACCCCCAGGCTGAAACGCCTCCCTGGGGAGCAGTTGGTGCTCCTGCAGGACTGAGCTCTATTGAAAGCAAAGAATGGCATGGTTTATGGGCTCGAACGCACCACTGCTAATAGCAGCAAGACCAAACAACCATGGGAAACACCCCATATGCAAGCCCTGTAGCTGGCCAAATCTGGGTAACGTTCACAATCCTGCCTGCCTTTAAGACCTTTTTTTTTTCCAGATTAGTCCAATTTCTGAGTAATGAATTTTTTAAACTATCAAACCTCTACTCCAGCAATCACTGGAGTTTTGAAAAATGGAGAAAATTAACACAAAGTTACAAGAAAAAAAAAAATCAAGGTTCAAATAAACGTCTAGTAACTTTAATATTTGCAGTAATAGGATTTGGTGCAGTAATTTATAATTTTTGTACAAGCAACAGCTAAGATTAATGTTGGTAGTTATTATATGCAATAATTATAGGCTTTTTAGAAGCTGCCTGGCTGGAGGGACACTGCCTGTTTGTACAAAAGATAATTATGGGACAAATTTAATTTTCCCATTCCCCTAGTTAGGCAGCTGCTGCAGATAAACACATACCTCATTTTCAAGTGCTTGTTCCTTATCACTGTCTTTGAAGTGTCACAACCCTTATCAAAACTGAATTCTCATTCACTGCCCAAACGCAGCGGAGTTTATCTAGGTACTTACACAGCTGCTGTCATTAGGGGCACTTCACTACCCTACAGCCTGGTGGCTGCCAGCTGGAAATCCCGCTCCCTAGAAGAGGAAGGACCAGCGAGTACCAAACTTTTTTCACTCCTTGCAAACCTCAGATCCAGTTTGTTGTGAAAGCATTGCCCAAGAGGGCACGCTAAGAGCCACCTGATGGGACCCCTGGATCACTTCAGGGGCTTCAGCACCTGTTCCAGCCCAACCACCTGCTCCTCCGACGACAGTTTATGTTAGTAAAAGTTACTAACCCAGTTAGTAACCCAGAAGAGCTCGAAGGCAAGGAGTTGCTGTGGTTAATGCAGCCTGTTTGATCACGGAGTCCATCTCCAGCATTTTCCCTCACAGGACTCCATTCTCTCATCTCAAGCCAAAGAGTTTTGCCATTAATTTCCTGGATTAAAAGCCGGATGAGGCTTTCAGCCCAGACCTCTGCTGGCTGCTACCTGCTAGAAGAAAAGCCTTCAAACATCCCTCTTGCTGTTACACAATTAATTTCTTTTCCCTGCAGGCTTTTAGGATCTATCGAATTTTTTTTTTTTTTTTTTTTTTTTTTTTTTTGCCTCTGCAGACTCTTCCACCCTTTCTAGAAAGTGTTGCTTAGAAGTTAGCAGGCAGAAAAGAATTAATGAGATGAACGCAAAGAGACTCCAAATGGTTTCCTCATTCAGAGCAAACTTCATCCTGTACAGGGTTGCCCATTTCCTGTAGTCAAAATCAATTATTAATAAAAACACAGGCTTTGAAACCAGCAATTTCCTGCTATCTTCCCTTTTTTTTTGTCAAAATATTTACTTTCTTTTCTTTTCCTTCAGCGCTGTCACCCCCTAATTCTGCTCTTCAAAACTCATCACGCAGCGAGCTGCGAACGCAGCACCAGGCGCCGGCGTTCCCAGCGAGTGCTCGCAGCGCTTCGGAAGCCCCACTTATCTAAAAACTTCTAATTTCATCTGCAAGACATTTAATTCCGTGTTCCAGGCCTTGCCCCCCGCTTTGTGAAGCACGCAGCAATTTTCTGCGATTCTCTTATCTTTTATCTACTTCGATTATAAAGCTCCTGTGCTGAGGGATGTTGGTCGCCGAGCATCTACAACACAACACAGACATTTCCTTGAAATAAGGGCTCAAAATTACAATCCAGCTGGTTTTCTGAATACAAATAGAAATAACTCAATACACGTAACTCAGACACCTTGGAAATGTGTTCAATATACCAGGCTAACCCCCCCCAAGTTCCACCCTTACCTTCTCTCCCTGCCGTGTCTTCCCAGAACATCCCTTCCCAGGAGGTGGGTGCAGCACTGGCACCACTTCTCCTGGGCTTTCTTGGTTGCTTGCTTGCTTTCTTGGACATTTCCCAGCAAAGAGCTCCACCAGACTTCCCCTTCTGAAGCCTGCTCTATGCACATTTTATCCTTGAACTTATGTTAAATCACATGCATCAGAACCCTGTTCTCAATTTGTCCTTCAAGTTAACAGATCTATAATTTGGTGCTTGTTCAGAGAAAGATAAAGAGCATTAAAGCAGCTGGCAAGTACAAAAACTCAAGAACAAAACTAGTCCTGATACCAAAAACACATTTCAGTATAATGGACCATATAATTAATCCATGAACGAGATGACAAAGTCCCTAATCATAGAGAGAGTCAGCTGTTTCTTTGTCGATTTGGTTACTAACTCAACTGTTTCATTTAATACTCCGAGTTAATGAGGGGTCTCATATCCTAACAAGCTGAACATTAGTGAATTTCTACACTGAATGGAAGAACCTCGCAAGGTTTAGCGGCAAACTGAAGCAGTAATTAGTAAAATTAAAAGGTGACACGGATGTTAGGAGTTTATATGAACTTCACAGTGGGTTCTAAACAGAAATCATTACCTCGGAAGGTACTTTTACTTGGAGATTTATTTACTGAGAACATGAAAACTGTTAAAGCTGATTCCAGTGCAGAGAAAGAAAGTTCATGTGACCGTGAGACTGTGTGGGGAAAATCCCTTCCCGGTAAATACTTCACGTGGAACAAGGTTAACATCTCTAAACACCTTTCAGCGAAGGCCTTGGCATGCTCTTTTTCTTAGCCCATAATAATTCTTCTGATACAACCGACTCCCACAGATTAATGACCTGGCATTATTAAAACGTTGTTTAGCATTCCCAATTAAAAGCCCTTTCTGTAATATCAATTTGCATAATTACATTGGATATTACAGGGCCCAGTTCCCCTATACCCTGGAGTCTCTTTACATCATCTTGATAGCATTTAGCTTTACACCACGGCATTGTACCTGAATTGCTTTTCCTTTTAACCATGGCCTTTGTTCCACGCTTCCAACTGCCAGCCTTGAGCTGGGGGCAGCTCACGCTGCTCGTGACCCAGGAGATAATTTGCACCAATATCTGCAAGAAAAAGAAACCAGCAACATGTGCAGCAGTGCAGAATGCAAACCCAAATAAAGGGTATGGACAGCTGTCCTTGCGATGTGTTGTTATTTAGGACGTTTTAAAACATCATTAGTTTAATTGAATATATATTTAAATGGAGTATTTCAACGGTTATTCTGAATGTACAGCTAGTTGGAGAAAATTAACACAATCTATTTACTTCAAAAGGCTTTGGAATGAGTAAATCAACATCATTTACAAATTATATTATAGCACTTCGAACAATTTATGTCATTGAATTCACGAGTGCTGTAGGGAGCAGTTTGGTTGCAAATGTTTTGGGAAAGAGCTGGCTTAGGACTTTGGGAGTTTAGAGAGTGCTGCATAAATTCTCACAACGGCTACAGCCGACGGCCTTCCCTTCTTCAAAACACATCGTTACTTCAAAGAGTTAAGGGGGCTTACACTTTAAATAACGATCTGTCTTTAGAAGGGAAAAGAACACACAATGTATCTCTCACACACACCCCCTTCCATAAATATTTGCCGCAGTTTCAATTTTTTAGCATATTCTGAATAACCTTGCATGAAAGAAGGAAAATTCAGAGCTGCTACCTATCAGTGCTCTCCAACTGCATCGTTGGGGCTGCCTGATTCCATCCCAGCACCGAATCAAGCTGCAGAGCCTGAAGCAGAGCTTTGGCAGAGCTCTAAGGAACCGCTCAGGGCTTGAGTGCTGTAGGCAAAGCTGCTGCAGAGAAGGAGCGTGCTCACACAGAGCGTAGGGAGAGCGAGGCAAAGATGATGCCCTTAACCCTAATTAGGCGAGGAGTAACGTGGGAGAGAGATTGCTGAGATGGTGTCTAAAGGCTTCTCAAAAAATACCTGGCACAGGAAATTCCTTTAGAGTCCTCCTTGTCTATGCTAAGGATAAGCACTTGAGTTTGTCCCTGACTTCTGGAGATTCAGAAGCATTGCATCTCCTCCTGCCCCCAAATCCTTTGGTTATTTCGAGGCAATTGAAGAGTGAACTCCCATAATCGCATGAAACATGAAGATGAAAGCACATAATTCCTGCATATGTCTCATTGCTTGGAATGTGGGCCTCACCACTGCCTTATTTTCTGCCCATCTGTGGGAAAAAAACACAAATTCCAAGTGAAAAAGCTACTTAAAACCACAAAGCTTAGCAGATACTGCTGTTGTGAATTAAATATTTCCATCTAGCTTATGTTGTAGTCTCAAGCTGGTACTGGTGTTTTTGCTTTCTGATGCAGCTTTCCAGAAAAACCAAGAGAACCTCTACTTATATGTTCATTCACATCTGAATAATCATGTTATGCTTTGAGGTCATCACTTCATATCTGAAGCTGGCAATTTTAAGCACTGAGGGTGAATTGGGTTCGTATTCCACGATGGATATAGGGGATGCATATAGGGGATGCCACGAGAAGGCAGGAGGAACATGGATCAGTTCATAAGGTTGGGTTGCCATTCAGAAGGACAAAAGACGTGTCCCTGGTCCCAATACCTACGCAGGGACCATTTGAGCTCTCACATACGTGATCTCCGTGGGCTTCACAGACCAAGCACATCTCTATTTACAAGTGAGAAGCTGAAGCGTGGAGTTTTGACAAGACCTGTCCAATATCGGATGGCTTGGCAGCGTTGGTAGTGTCAGAAAGCGCTGGTCCCTCCCAACAGCCTGCAGCAGGAGAGCAGAGCTCTATTAGCACAAAAAAAAAGACTCTATTAGGACACCGACATCCTGTCAGTGCGATCAGGACAAGACTACATCTGCAGCAAATGGCTCATAAGATTTAGCCTGATGGATATCTTATTTTACATCCTTGAGCATCCCTAATGGTTTGTGAAACAAGAGTAAACAACATAATGGATCAAAGCTGGGATAAGCTACCCTCCAGAGACTTGATTTAGATAATAAGATGAAATAAGCTATGACAATTTAAAAAACTGGTACAAGAGCAAGATAGCTCTTTGCCAAAAAGGGGCTGACAAAGACTTGCTAATACTTTCCCCTCCGGCACCCCACTGTCAATAGCGATCCCATCTCAAATCTTAATTCCCTTTGCATAGCTCAGGGGCCAACTGAAATCGATGGCGTTATTAGTTGGTTTGGAATGTAACCGCATCTTCCGAGGTGTTTTGTTGGACTGGATCTTTTCACAGAGGTAAACTGCATTGTTTACATGTAGTTACGGACACCCTTCTACAATAGGCATTGGTCGTATTCCATCATCCATCCCCTCCCTTCTGTACACCACAAATCACAATAAATCAATGAAACCGCATCCAGTTTTTAATACCAGGGTCCAGTTTTGTTTCAGGAATTGAAGAGGGCCTTGCCGATGGGAAAGTGATCTAAGCTAGTAAAAAAAGCATCCCCAGTTAGTGAAAAGTACAAAGCTCTACCATCCTCACTGGAGATCCGCCAGTTGGCGCCTGCTAAGGAACCCATCCCTCAGTATTTGAGGGGCAGGGACTCTATACAGAGCAGTTAATATAGTGGCCATTAAAAGTCAGCGTGCGCCAACTGTCGCCATGCTGTGGTACCAGAGATAACCATAATCTGTCTCTGCGTTAGCCTAAGAAATTACAGTGACAGTCGTGTGATCTGTTGATTTGTATTCAACTAGCCCCTACTGCACCAGCATGAAAAGCAAATTATTCACGTGTTTTTTTCAAGTAAAAAGCAAAGGGGGAGAGGGTATAGAAATGATTTTTTTTTAAGCTGTTAAATGTCATCATATTAATTCTTACAGGGCTGAGAACACCCTGCAGGCTTAACCTTTAGGATTACTTGATTCCTGAAAGCAGTAACAACCCTCTGCATTTGCCAGATAGCCCCTAGAATGACATCCTCATTTACACATTTAGCATCGAGACGTATCTCTGAGGTTTGGTTGTACCACCGTGCCCTGAGATCCTTCACCGACATATCCAAGAAGTGAGAGAAATGGTCATGGCAACCTGCGGCCCAAAACAGGGCTGGACGAAACCCACGTTCAGCGACATTCGTGGCCGTTCAGCCGATGCAAGGATGGAGACCACAGAGCCCAGGTCTCCACTGAAGTGATTGTGCTGTGCACCGCTCCAAGAACATCGTGGTCCAGTACCCAGCTTCCAACATCCATCAGTGTCACCTTTCATTGCTCCGATCCCAGCTGATGAAGCCAAGATTCCTGCTTTACCTCTCACTTCCAGGCCAGTTCAACTGGACACTGTGCCGGGCATCTCGCTTGCCAGAAAAGCTAGAAAAGCCTATGGCAAACAGCAGAATGAATTAATGTGAACAGCTCCCTAAAATTTGCTTTAACAGTTTGCTCCGCAACAGGTTGCGGGGAGGAAATGAGCCAGATGCTCAACTAATGCTAAATTAAATCCCATTTATACAGCCAAGCATCTGCATTATTACGCTTTAATATTTCTTCAGGTGGAATGTACTGAAAAAGGTCGTTACTAACATGAGCATCAAATCCTGTCCAAGTGTAAATCAACGTTCAAGGTGTCTTTCTGCTTGCACAAGGCTACGATGGTTAACACCAAGCCAACAGCAGCTAATAGATACACAGAGAGTCATGCGATATCCCTACCTCGCAGATCATCAGCCCATTCGTATACACCCAATAGGCACATATCTAAGCCACGCAACTTTTTCAAGAGTTATTCTGAACTTATAAAATGTTATTTTGTTAATAACACAGTTATTTTTAAACCTTTGCCAAAAAAATTAATGAGCCTGCAAATCTACTCCAATGTCGATCTGCTAGCAATAGATGGTAAATGCCAGAAAAGCCTTTGGATTTCAGTTAAATCTCAAAATAAGGTGGGGTAATAACTGAGGTGTGGTGTTAGAGGAGTCTTTCCCACAACCAAAACACCAGCAATCAGTCTTCCTTCATCCCAAAGATGCAAACACACCCGAATGATTCCCTTTTTGTTGTAGCAAAGCTCAACAGAAGCTTAGGAATCGTCTTCTCCACCTTCCTGTAGAAGCTACAACCCGAGCAATGCTACCCCGGATCAGGATGCGTCCCACATCTGCCCATATTCGAAGGGCCAGCAGCCCAACTCCACCTGGGCTGCAAGCAAGCAATCATCAGGGATGCATCCCTGAGCTACACGGGGGATGCTGAAGTTGTAAGAGAAACTGACTTGGGGGAGTGGAGGTTGGTTTTTTTTTAATTATTATTTTTTAACTCATTCTGGTAAGGCAGTCAACTGGCTTATTGCAAACAAAGTGCGGCATTAAGAGACCATTTGACTTCCTAATTCCAGAGCTCCTTGCAGAGGAGCTGCTTCCACAATTTTCTTGATTACTGTTATAAAATAGGAACATTTGATCTATTATAAATACTATACAGAAGACAGGTTTTTCTTTTCTTTTTTTTTTTTTTTTTTTTTTTTTTGCATGCTAAATGAGTGATTCAGGGACTTCTCGTGAAGGGGCTGCCTGTCCCATCTTCTTGATTTATTGCTCTTATACGACAAGATTGAAATCTCTAAACGTTTTCATGACTCAAAGATTCTCATTAGGAGTTATCGGCAGAAAACTTGAAAAGGTGGGTTATTTTGGTGCTCAGTAGTTGAAAGACAGACTGGTGTTTAGCAATGACTGTTTTTTCCAATTCTCTTTGGGGAAATGTGTTTCTTTTATCGCAGACAGTGTATCTATATTCATTCATAACTGTTTGGAGAATCAGCATAATATTCCCTTCCCTCCATTATCTTTTCTTAATAACTTTTTTTCTGCTTAGTGATTTTTTTTTCTTAGGCAGTAGTTTAATATTCTCTTTGGACGGTAAGAAATATTATCCCTGAATAACAAATGCGATTTAGTAACCTTGTGCCTTTCTCCTTGACTCAATTATTATTCCTCCTGGATTTTACTCCTGCTACTTTCACCGAACTTTCATAGAGCTGGGGGAAAGTTTCCCCCACTCTGCCGTGGTTGCAGCAGCTGCTGGCAGGACAACCTTAACTTTGCATCTCCTTTTACCCCGGTGATTTCCAGGGAGATGAAATGGGGTTCAAGGGAAAAGCCAAACCTGGACTCAAACGCCTGGATTTAGTTCTGTTTTGCACATCACCCTGAGCGAGGTCTGATATGCCAGGGTTTCATTTCCCTGCAATTAGAAGTAGGAATACCACCACTTGTTTTGCATTGTAAAACACTGAAAGCTCTACAGATTTTTTTACTATTATTATTAAATATACAAGGGAATTTGTTATTAATCCTGTATGTTAGTACCTCAGGCAGCAGAGAGGTGAAAACGCGCAGGAAGCTTCCCAATTTTAAGACCAGAGAGGAACATCTCTGACCTCCTGCATAGCACAAACCATCAAATTTCATCCCGTTACTCCTCCCCTGAGAGCTTTTAAAGTTACATTCCCAAGAGCCAGGCTGGCACACTCCCAGGCTGGCTCATCTTTCTGAGGAAAGACTCAGACTGTATTCACGTTTGAGTTCTGCTGCGAGGAGCTGGTATTTGTACAATACCTGGCAAGGAATCCCGTCTGGAATAAAGGCCTCTATGTGTTCCCGTGATGGAAGTAATAAATGTGGATGATTGTCTACAGGAAAAGCTGGCCCATGTTCTCCTACGGTGATTAATGAGAAGTCAGATCATGGATTAGCATAAAGGAGAGTCTTTCGCAGGTAGGGCAGCAAACAGAGGGATGAGATCGTAGGGCTGGGAAACGCCATCCCTTTGCATCCCTGGATACACCCACCGCACTGGGCAATTCAAATGGAAAAGGGAGGGCAGAGGGAGAAGCATGGCTGCATTGTTTTTTCCTACCCAGGCATGAATTTATCAGTCTTTCCGTAGCATGCAAAAGCGATAATTTCTCAGCAAACAGCAGGCCACCCAGTTAAGAGGTGGAAGTCACTGGTCCAGAAGCTCCAATATGCCATCAGCAGGAGATGTATGTTCAACCCCTATTCATGCCGAGACTCCTAGACTGATCACAGGTAAACAAGAAGGGTAACAGGTAAAGCGAATCAAGGACACTTTAAAAACTGGATGGCAACCTCTCAGCTTTGCACCTTGGAAAGCTCTCCCTGCAGCTCGTCTGCAGCTTCACTAATCTACAAAATGGAATCAGTTTCCCATTTTCGGCTAGTGCTTTGTCTATTTAGACTGAAGATCTTTCAAGAAGGAACAGACTCACCTTTTTACGTACTGTAATGCAAATGTGAATTATCAGGTTTCGGCTGCCTGCTGCCATGAACCCAGGAGCAGTGAAGCAGCACCCTGGGAAGTAGTTAAGGGCATACTTGGGTATGCATGAGCTGCACATCAGCAAGTGTTATCAGCTGCAGCTTTGCATCTTTTTCCCATTCAATTCAAGTAACTCCAGCCTCCCAGATCCCAAATTTCTCTGGAGATTTAACCAGGTATTTTTCAGATCTTAAAAATAAAAGTGTCTGTGGTTTTGAACACTTTTCTGGATGGGGCAAGCAAGAAGGAAGAAATTTTGCGTTCAAATACTAGAGGCAGTGGAGCTTTTCAAGCAACAAAAGACCGATCCCACCTGAATGCACCTTTCATTTGGCAAGGACCCTGCCCCGAGACATCCAATTTTCTTCTGTAAGGTGAGACAACCTCTAATGCTTAACCGGTTACAGAGAGGAAGACGATGGAAAGACTAGGAAAAATCTGCTGAAATAAATACATTCAGAGGGGAGATGAGATGCACTCAGACCATGAAGTTGTTAAAGCAGTGCTGGATGAGCCGTGACTTCAACGCGTGTGTCAGTGGGGTTCTTCAGTGACCTGCCAGCTTTCTGACAAAAGCCCCACGGACCCCACTTACAGGCACCAGGCAGATCCCGACAGAGAGCTGAAGGCCAGCCCCTGACCCGGCGGCTGAACACAAGCTGGGGACATCCCACCAAGCGTCAGCGTAAAGCAGACTCAAGGAGTTGATGAGGAAATTAAATGGAATATGCTTCAAGGTTGGACTAAGAAGAAAAAAACCCTCCAGAGAAGTATGGGAACGCTTCCCATCTCCCTGCCACGCTGGATATGGAAACAGCAGGTGGCAAATGAGATTTGTATCATCGAAAGAAAGAAGGAAAAAGAGAAGTCTGTTTTTTTTCCAGTATGCACTCCCTTATCTGAGCTAAGATATGAGCTGAAGTGTATCCAGGCTGACTGTCCAGTGATGTCAGAGGCTGGAGCATATGAGAAAATAGCTGGTAGCCAAAACATTACAGCTCCAAAATCAGATGTCAGAATAGCTAAAGACAAGCTGTAAGACTAAACAGAAGTAATGGCACAGAAGATATTTAAACATCTTCCTCGGATTGAGCACAGCGTAATTCCCTCGGGCGGGGGAAAGTCCTGCTGTATTCACTGAAATCTTCTGAAAGGCACCAATTCTCAGGGAGAGGGTGTAATGAAAAGGATAAAAATTAATGCATTAAGTAAGTCAGCAAAGAACAGCCTGGGCTACGTCGAATATTTGTGATGAAATCTTCTACAAAAGACTCATTTAGAGGAGACCTGACAGCACACTGATCGCTGCTCAAAGCACGAGGGGACAAACAACAGCACCAAGCTCCCATTAATCTCAGTGTATTTACTGGGGTCCTTCAACTCCCAGTTTTAGCGGAGAGCAAGGAGAGCATGCTAGCCAACCAAATTATTCTCATTAACTGCTGCTAATAGGCCTGATTAACCTTAAGGAAAAAGGTTAAACATCTCTTCAAACCACAGCGCAGGAGCTATTTTTCCTGCATTCTGCAGCGGTATGACAAACGATAGCACAGTTAACTTCCAAGGCTTGGCGAAGAAGGTCGTATGAACGAAAAGGCTTCTGCGCCGAGTCTCCATATCCCATAAACAACAATAAAAAAAGGCAAAAAAGAAAAAAAAAAAAAAGGGCTGGCATTTCCTCTTCCCCACCTAAGCATGGAACTGAGGTGTCTGCAACAGAAGCCATCTCAAAACAGTTGTTCACGTGTGCAATTAAGCCCGGATTTAACAAATCCGCATAATTCCACCCCTAACTCAGCCCATGCCTTCACCTGAGTTAGTTTGGTTGTGTGCACAGCCTGAGCCAACCAGATGGCTATTTTGCAAACATCAGTTGGGCCCTGGGAAGGATGAAATACGCCACGCAGGTCAGACGAGGCGTGAGCTGAGCCAAGTATCAGAAGCAGCAAGAAAGACTCCAGTACATCTTCTTGGTACACGACATAAAGGTTCCCCCCCCTCCCCCCCCAAAAGGAAAATAAATAGCTGAACAAAAATAAATGGTGGAGTCCAGAAGAAGCAATCAGTCCTCCACTCAGTAATGAAAGCAGAGCTTTGAGGAGACAGTAATGTAGGAGCCTTCACATCTGCAAGTAGTGAAATCAATATTAAGAACAAGGCTGTGGCCAAGAATATCCTTTACAGTTGCAGCATGGTTCATAGGATGAAAGAAAACAGACAAATTAGAAAGATATGATTTATCTACTTTGAGGAAAAAAATGGTAGATAGGAGCTTTCGAGTAATGTGGCTTCAATACTAATTAACCCAGAACACCAGCAGCTGAAAACCAGAATAAGCTAAACAAAACAAAGATTTTTGTGCCTGCCCCACTATTAAATAAACTCAGTTCTTGTAAAAGCCAGATATGTTTATCAGCAGAAAACCTACGTATTATTGCCACTTCTATCAGAAACCGAGTAGATGTTTATGAACATTTCTATCTACAGAGCAACAGGATTGTGAAACTGTTTTATTTTCTCAAGCATTTTTAGCATTATCTCTTGCCATTTTAATTGCATTTATTATTTATTAAAATCCCCAATTCTAAAGTCATGTGATGATGTCAGAAGCACCACATTTTTAAGCCTCCAGCTATAAGGAATGAAAAGCGTAAAAATATCTCCTAAAGGGCTCCGCATTTATTTTTCATGATTTCTGGGGGACAGAGGAAAGGGAAAATGATTTATGATTTCTCAATGCTTAAGTTGTCACAGCTGCTTCACTTTCTTCTGTTATTTGGTAACAAAATAGAGCCATCTATTCTTAACGCATGGATAGAACAAGAATTTCCATGTTCTCCTGTGTAATGCAAGGAGACAGGCTCAGAAAAGAAACCCAAACCTTCTCCCAAACACTTAGGGTGTCCTGACCTGATTGTCAGTATTCTTTTTGGTATGGGAGGGGGGACAAAAGGCAGCCCGTGGAAGCCAGGCACCACGCTGCCACCATGCACAAACACTCCAGAATCAAATTAGAGAGAGAAAAAAAGCAGCGAAGCCATTCCCCTTTCCTCCAGCTGAGCTCCTGGCCTCTGGTGGCAACGCAGATCTGCCCTGCAAGAGGAACTCAGCTTCTCGTGTCACTTTGGTGAATTATATTTGCCTTGTACCTACTGATCCGAGCAGCCTGGGGAAGTAGCGACTGATCACAGCTCTCCTGCACGGCGCTCGCTGACTTTCATGCTGAAAACCAAGGCGAGGTTCTTTGCAGCGCAGAGCCGAACCGGTAAATTCACCCTCAATTTAAAGGTGCTTGGAGCCTGTTGGGAGCGGAGGGAAAGGAAAAAACCAGTATTGCACGGGAGGTTGGGTGTATAACAAGCATGCAAAGCAGTGAACGCTTCTGCTGATCGAGTTGGCTCAGTAAAAAATGAGATGTCCCCAGAGGCACCTTCCTTAGCACCGGGGCTTTTCGTGGACTAAGCTCGGAGCCCACATCCACAGCTGCACTAAATCTGCTCGTCCGCTTTGATACCGCCTGTTCTCTCTGGCAGGAATAAAGTCAGGTCTGAGCAATGGAAAAGGGAAAAATCCCCACAAATGCAGCAAGCCTATTACGTAGGGCACCTGCCCCTTTAGAATACAAAGCAAGCCCGGTTAAAGAGCTGCAGAAGACGGCCGGCACTTTCCAATTGCTTTTGTAAGGTCAGTGGGGTAGCACCCTTAGGATTTCCTGTTGAAAAGCCTGCGCCGATGTACAACTTCAAGAGCAATCAGAAAAGGAATTACAGACACGGTCCCTGCTGAGCTGGTGCACGGGTTTGGGCAGGAGAGCAACACGAGGAACAGGCATCTCAAGCTGTGGTTAACCCGGATCGCAGCAAGGCCGCCGGCTTTCCCCCCCCTGAACGGCCACGTTCTGCGTTCCCAGCTGTTCCAGCAGAGCACGTCATCACCTCGCCCTAAACCGATGGGATTTACAGTACTCACAATCAAGCGATGCTCTTTTCCTAAATGGGTTTGTTCTCCGGAACTCAAAACCTGTGGGATCACAGGGAAATTTCAGGGCTTTTTTTTGGTTTGTTTTGGTAAAATTCAACAGTGTGGGTAGCTGCTTGCAAAGCCCAACAAAAATGGGAAAAAAAAACAGGCCAGGTCCAGGCCACCAAGAGATTTCTGGCTTACATCAAAAGGTACCAAACAGTTCCTTTTTGAGAAGTTTCTGTTTCAAAAGCAGTCGGTGCTTGTTGCTATTAGAAATAGGATAGCAGACCACGGTCCCTCAGCGTTCGGGTCCGAGTGCCATAGCAACCTGGCTGGTCCCGACCGTGGAAATTCAGGCACAGCACAGATCCAAAGCGGGGCTGAAAGAACGGTTTCCAATGCAATTTCACGTAGTCTGCAGCACTGGCAATCTGCACAGACATCTTTTGGATCCGTAAGCAGAGAAAATTTGATCTGGGAGTCCTGGAGAGAGCAAGCAAAAATTTATGGCATTCCCCAGGTCATTTATTTTTCATAGCATCATTTTTCTGACCATAACTACGTTTTAAATGGCAACAGCAGAGAGCCAGTGAGGTTTCTAAATTAAAATGAAAAAGCCCCATGGTTTCTTTCTCCTTCACTGAATAAACATATTTAAAAGTAGAAGAACTCAGCTAGAAAGAAAGCACTAGTACCAAAGAATTTTTATCACAGCCTATCTGTGGTGGCCCCCAAACAACGTGCCACCATCTGCGCTCCCCTGATTTCAGAAAGCGGTGCTGAGTAATAGCATTTGATTGTCTGTAGGAGTGGGGAGGGGGAGGAGGACTCAACACCACTCGAGCAGAAAACTGATTGTTTTATAAAGATCGGGGAGCATCGTTCTGACCCCACCTGCACTCCGGTACAAACTGACTCCCCGTATAAGCCCTACTGGGAACGAAGCTGCTGCGGACACACGAGAGCTAAGCAGCTGCCCCGTTTGGCTCAGGGCTAACTTCTAGTCTCTGCTCCACAGGAGAAAGAACCTGATATTAGGGTTGGTCTGAGTTTTCCTCTTGAACAGAGACCATTTTTCCCCAGCACACGTCAGGCGTTCCCAGCTCAGGGCTTGCAGAACCTCTATAATTCAGCACCACGCGCGTTATGAAGAATCCTCGGCAGCTGTGCTAGTAACTTATTTTCAAACATCTTGACTAATGCTTGGAAGTAAAGCATCTCTTGTTTCTATTCCATTTCCTTCCACCAGATACAAGGGCTTCTACAGCTCCTCTGGTGCATTCAGCTCGCACTGCTCTCATTAATACCAGCTTTTTGTTCAGGAACTTTATCTTCAGCGATAGCTATCTAGCCCTAGAATTTGTTCTCAATCAGCTAATAAAGTATTCCTATTCCCTGCTCGCGCTCCCCTTTTGTCACCAAGCAGCAACAATCCCCACGAGGGAACCTGGAGCAGAGCCCATACAGAAAAGCAACAAAGCTATATAACGAAGCATCCCATTCTTTTGGGAACATGCCACACGCAGACTGAAGCGCGTGCATACATCAAATCTACGCAAACCGATCAAAAAGAGGAGCTAGAAATGGATCGTCTTCCCAAGGAGCACTCAGGTTGATGCACACCCCTCGCGGCAGGGACGGGCTGTTCCCACTTCTCACCCAGCAGAGGCGAGGATGCTCCATGGTCACCGAATCGGTGAGAGCTTCCCAACAAGCCCGTGTCCGTACAACGAATTGCTGCGGTTCCCCCGAGGCAGCCACCTACCCACGGATCTCACGATGCATTTAGGGGATGCAGACGTAGCGAGCTGGGAAGGACGCCATGAACTCATCTCCAAGTAGGAGAGTTAAATTCACCGGGGGGCACAGGAGAGGCAGCTGCCACTTCGCTTGTAAGCAAGGAAGCAAAGGAGAGCTAAGTGGACTTTAAATGGTCAGTGCTGAAACGAGGCGCTGCAGCTGATTTAGAGGCGTGTTCACTTACCTACCTAAACCCAGAGTCATTTGCCCTTCCTGTATAAATCAAGAAGTTCAAGAAAGATAGGTACAGGCAAAGCAGCTACTGTAAATCAAGTGATTGAGTGAAGGAATCCAGGCGGAGCATGGAGTCCCTCAGCCAGACAAAAACACCGCATATGGAGTCTCTCTCTGGAGAGTTATGAACCCAGATCGCTACGTTGAGTAATAGCTCGCATTTATACGTTCCCTCTGCTCTGTAAAAACACAAAGGGCTTTGCTGATTATAGACAGAGGTCAGTCATCTCCAAATAAAACCAGCCACTGACGCAGCAGAACATGGCAGCAGCTCTGCAAAGCAAGCCAACGGTTTCTGAAAAGGCAAAACAAAGAATAAATCCTCTGAACATACATTTCTTCACGTTTCGGAGATGCAGAGTACAATCGGCTTGGCAAACATTTTAGCTAGGACAGTATAATTGCTCCTCCTAAGGAGCAGCCGAGGTAGCTCGAGGGATACAGCAGGCGGTCAGAGTGGGTGGAGGGTTTTACATCCCTCTTTTACGACGCCCCAACCGCAGCTTCATACAGTTTCAGACAGCTACCTGAATTTTCCGGGTCAAGAAAAACAAAAATCAAATGAAAACAACAAAAGAATATGAAGGAAAACAGATCCATTTGATCTAAACCACTCAAAATGATTTGGAAAACCTAACAGTCAAAGCCAGTGGCGGATCTCTTAGCTGCAAGATGTCAGCCCCAGCGTCTGGGAGGCAGATGTAAAATACCAAACCTTCAGAAGGAGTCCGTATTTCAAAGGTCCAGAAGGGGCTAAAAGAGAAGAGGCCGCAAGAGAGGCTACTTTATCACACCACCTCCCTCCCTGCCTCCCTGCTGTCGCTGCCACTTGTCATGCCTCTATGATGCATACTTTCCTTCCCCCAAACCAATTTCTACAGTAATAAAAAAAAATAAAAAAAACTGCAAACAACTAAAGGAGAATCAAGGAAAAGGAAAAAAAAAAAAAAGGCTGTTACAAGGTTGAGTGGCTCCTGGTATGGTCTGTGGCAGGAGTCATATATTTTGCCTAATTAAGATAAGGCTGTTGCTTCTTTGCAGATTTCACTAATACAGAATTTATTGATGCAGCATTACACAGCATTTTAAAGTGATAAAATACAGCTGACGCAGAAGCCAAAGGCACCCTGAACTGAAAACTGGAGAACACGCTAATTGAGACAGATCTCTAGGCTTTGGCTGAGCACGAGTGCTTGCCACTGAATCCAGTATCTGCTCCCAGTTCAAGGAAGCAAGTACTTCAAGTACCAATTTAAAATTCATTCCTGCCAGTTTTGACTTAGGCACAAGTGTTTGTGCTCAGCCCAGGTGTCCGGGCAGGTCCCTGTGCACCATTTCCAGCAGTTCAGCACACCACAGATCCAGACTAGGAGCCATAAAAGCACCGAGAGGCAGCACGTCTGAAACCCACGCCCCAGATATGCACTGGACAATCCAGACTCCCTCAGATTACAGTGTTTTGGGGTTCTGGTCCCTTCTGGCTCAGGCTACGAGCACCATGGCACGAGGGCAATGAGTTTTTTGAGATATGAGTCTTCAGACAGCTGCAGAACCGTGCACACTGTTAACACATCGTGAAGAGGTTTTGCTCCAAAGAACCAACCTGAAATACAACACACAGTTCCACAAATTTTACTCAAATTAGTGCAAAGGGGAACAACTTTCAGGCAGAAATAACCCTTTTTCAAGCAAAATCCTAAGTTTCCTGAGCAACGCTCGCTAATGGAAACCAGATGCCATTTCTCTCGCAAAAGGCACTGATTGCTGCGTAATATACACGGTAACGTCTGACCTGAATTAGAATCACCTGCAAGCGACTTTGCAGCAGCTCACACCGGCATTCAGATGTCAAGGCAAGTGCTTGTTTCTAGATTCAGCTACTCGGTAACCCAGGAGTGGAAGCAGATGCGGGCACGCGTGCTGGCAGAATTATTAGAAGACACCACACTTCAAAACAGCCTCTTCTTCACCGTTGGATACGTTGCGTTGCACCGCGCTGATTGAAGGCGCGTCGCTTCGCATTGCGCCCAGTTAAAGCCTGACGTGTTGTGATACAAGATAGAGCTGAACAGCACAACGCGCTAGCTCATGTTTAATCCCGTCTCCATTTGCCATGGATGCTGATTATCTCTGAGATTTACAAAAACAACTGTGATAAATTACTTGACAAACAAGATTAAAATCCCTGAAGTTCTTTTATTGTTTCCACTAGCTTCCAGGCATCAGAAGTGCTGTGTCACATTAATCGAAATTCCTTTTAACTCTTTTAGACTTGCAACGTCAAGTCTGGCTTGTTCCAATTATTTTCAAATTGGAATATTATTCTGTATATGCGCACTGCACAGTCCCTCAAAACCATTCCCAAGGGAAGAGAATTCATTCTCCGCTGCATTTCTTTCGAAGTCGACAGACCGCCTTGCGCCCCGGAATCTGCTCGGTGTGTTTACAGCATTAGAGGCAAACTGGGGGTCTGCAACCGTGCCCAGATAAAAGCTTAGAACTACCACAAACAGCTCCTGTCAACTAAACAAGGAAAAAAATAAATCAAATCGAGCACGGTCCCGCTAAGTCTTTTAAACGGAGCATTCAGAGTAATGTTTTAACAGCCGGCTGGTGGCTGAAGTGCTGGCCCAACACAAATCCCTCTGCTGATGCCTGCTGCGCGCCATTGTTTCAAAACAAGCGCCCGAATCAAAATGCAAAAGGCAGCCCGAGAAGTGTCAGACTTTTTGGCCCTGTTCAGATGAATGCCCTGAACCGCCTACGCTTCCAGCGGTGTTTTTATCTCAACAGACCTCCCGTTTCTGCCAACTGGACGGCAAAGCTTTATCAGCACAGGTTTTTCCAAGTCTTCTGCCAGCGACCTTTTTGGTTTTCCATCACGCTGAAGATATTGCAGAAACCTTTCTCCTCGCTGTCCTGCCTTCGTGTGAGGGCTGCTCCAGGTAGAAAGTGGACAGAAGTCACTGCAGTGAGGTTGCCGTTATTGCTACAGCTCTGAGTTATTATTCCAATTATGTGCTAATGAGAAGAAAAAGACACCGCTGATAGATTTTAGGCAAAATGTTAAATTAAAAAAAAAAAAAAGTAACATTATGCTGTTGACATAGGGTAGGGGAAAAAAATAGGTCATTCGTTGGTCTTGTAAATAAGCTAATAGCTCAGGGAATTTGGGGAACAAGTGAGAAATCAGCTGAGGATTCCAACTCGAATACCGTCCGGAATGAATTTATAACCTGCAGTACAAAATAGATACTTCTCATGCAAAATGCATCTAACAATAAAATGAATCAAGGTAATACTGCTTGAGATGCCCAAAATACACGTGCATGTATATGTATTAGATTTAAATATGCTATAAACGTGGACTTCTGGTTAACACACTACATAGACGGCCTTTGTCAGGTCCCACTGGTAGGGCTAAGTCAGACTCCTGCCCCCTGTGATCCCTGGGGAGGAGGAAAAAAAAAAAGGGATATACACAAATCAGAAATGGGTTCCCAAGTGAGTCCTGTTTGGAAATCCCTGACTTATTCAAAACCTCAAGAAATCAGTCCAAAAAACCCAGATGCCATATAGTCTACATGATTTTTCTTTATTTTTTGTTTTTAAGATCAGCAGGTCTTTGAGCAGTTTTACCACTTTAAGCAGACTTGTCTTGAAAACAGTTTTCAAAGTTTCAACATTACCATACATATATTTCAATTTCCATCTTGACTTTGATCAAACCCAGAAAGCCAACCGACTAAAAAGCTGTTCTTTAGGATTGGGTCCTCACCTGTACTTACAGATTTCAAAGGAAATCAAATGATAACATCGGTTATTAGGAACAGAAGTTAAGCAGCATAATCAAGGTATTCTTTCTCACCTGACACTCTGGAACTAGCCTATTACAATCCAAACAGAGGAAAATGTATCGTGCCATCAGATATGGGATGTGGGGAATGCAAGTCATGGGATGAGATCAAGATATGCTATTACAAAACCTTCCTTATGATTAAAAGCTGCCTAAAAATGGTTGTGAGGCTGGGAAGAGATGAGTTGTAAGCTTTCCTTCGCTGAGCCTGTTCCCCTTCCCGTGGGATTCAGACAAATCAGAAAGGTGAAGTGTTGGATGTCATCACCGAGTAGCACACGAGGACATCAAGCAGCTCTGCCCTGCACCCACAAGCTCGTCCTTCTGGTGGCTGCTGCAATCCCAGAAACGTGGCTGCAGCATCAGCTGGGCAGCCCCTTTGGTCACCGTAAAGCTCCTAAGGACATCGCTGCTTCTTAGATTTTGTACAGGAGCGTTCATAGCTTTCACTTCCTCCTGAAAGCTTTCTGGAAGCTACTCACAAACGAATAATAAAAAAGGACCGAAGAGATTTATACAAAACCAAAGATAAGACAAATGCTTTCATTTTAAATAATTTATACCATGTTTTTAACCTGACTTTGGCTACCAACTTCTTGTTTAACAGTATCACACATCATCATACAAAAATATTTCTTGAGTGTCCCGGTGGGACATCAGGAATCGCAGAATGACCTCTTCTAAGGGGAAAAGCCATCAAAGTCCAAACTCAAAAGGGGAAGAAGAAAATGAAGCATTTGGCTGTCAGCTGCAGTCTGCTGGGAAGGCTGTGGATGGCTGATGGGTTTAGGTCCGGAAAAAGAGAATAAAATAATCCCCATACATTCTGTTAGAAAATGAGGTAACGATGTTCAAGGATGGGCAACAAGGAGGCACCTGCTCACGCCTCACACCTTCCTAGCATGATCTGGGTGGGTGAGCTCGGCCCAGAAGCTTCCTTCTGCCCCACCTTGTGCCCAGCTCGGCCCCATCAGCTTTTACACCATGGCTCTGTGACCAACTTTACGTCCATCAATGAATGTGTGCACAAGGAGCATTACAACAACGTACCTCCACTTCTCACGCATCTCCTTTAACACAACCTTCTCCTGGCCTCGTACGACTGACCCCAAAGCCTGGGCTGCCCTTTGGCTGCGTGGCACAGAGCAGTAGCTGAGGTTAGGAGTCATCTTCCCCCCCAAATTAGCTGCCCTGCCACTAATAATGCTTACACACTGCACCCTGCCCAGTGCCTTCACTGTTGCTTTGTGTTGGCTGGTTGTGCCCCCAAAGGGGAAAGGGAAAACCAATAGTGGAGATGACAACGTGTAATCCTGTGTCCTCCCCCCCGCCGTGACCCCAGGCTTGCTGAGGATTATCCCTCAGCACATCCCTAATTACGGGATCAAAGCCACGCATCAAAGGCTGGAGGTGCCAACAACATCCAGGAAAACAAAGAGGAGCAGATCCAGTTTAGGAGGAAAAACGGAGAAAAAAAAGAGGATGCTACAGGCCTACAGGCTGCTGCACGTGGTCTTGAGGGATGCGACACAGCACAGGCTGGTTTGAAGGTGTTACTATCCTGGTTCATGCGAGAATTCCCCGGGCTGCATCCCCGCTCGTTTGCAGAGGATTCTGGCTTCTCTCGAAGAATTTATTTTTACCCAGAGAATTGGGCTTGCTGCACTTCTAATGGGCTGGATCCTCAGCAGATGGAAGCCGGTATTGCTCCGCTGACGTCAATAGTCACAGCTTGCAAGGACTCGCGGAGACGACACTTTATCCTGTGCTTATCTCCCTCTGCCCCCCTCCCATCCCTATTTCTATTTACTCACATCGCAGAGCACAGCCCGGGCCACAAAAGCACACCGAGCGATCCTCCCCTTCAACAAAAGGCCTCCTGTGTGCCCCAAAGAGCAAGGTGCTGCCTTCAAGGGGGAGAAACAGGGATTTTCACCCCTGGCACGTCACGCTAAGACTGGGTGCACCCAGGCAGATGTGCCTGCAAGGGGCTGCCCTACATCACCCGCCGCAGGGTCCCTCCAACACATGCTCCTGTGTAGTAGCCAGACACGGTACGGCTCCAAAGCGGCGCTCCACGTCAACCTAAGATTACTGGTAAACAATGTAAGTTTTAAAGAAGAGCCTTGTCACGTTACAAGTTTGTCCTCCGAGGAAAACGGGAGCTTCAGAGTGCTTTTGATTTGTTTTCTGGTTATTAACACACCACGCCGAGTGGTTACGCTCCCACAGGAGCGGTGTGCTCCGGAGCTGCAAGCCGAGGGCTCTGCATGTTCCCAGGGCCAAGCTGAAAGAAGAGAGGGAGTACAGGTACTGGGGCTGCCACTGAAGGCATCCCTGGTGACAAAACGGGGCAATAAAAGACAACAACACAATGCAATTAGGCTCCTGCCTTCTAGCATCATCTCAGCCCCAGAGCTGCTTTCCAATAAATGGACCCAGAACACTGTGAGCTGGCAGAAAGACTTACCACGGCACCTGAAATACCAGTGGCTGTAGTCACTGTTGGTGTGTTCAGGACACTGCCAGCCCCACAGACACCCTGGGTGCCTTGTGGCTGAGCTCCTCTCCGCCCAGAGCCTCAAAGCAGCCACAGTCACCCGCAGCTAACGGACTGCTCACAGCTAATCCTAAATTCCAAGGGCCAGAAGTGGGCCTCTTCAGATAAGCCCCGAGCACACAGAAATGCTGCGTGTCAGCTCTTCAGCTGGGCGCAGAATTGCTCCTTTAAGAGATCATGGCACCAGCCGGGCTGCAGCATCGCACATTACTCACTCAGCCCGAAGTCAGGGAGCAAGAGACACCGGGGGGCTTCAGGCTCGTCGTTTCTGAGTGACTGCTGAATGACACGCCACCGATACATCTCTGAGACGTCCGTGAGTTATCACGATTCCAGGATGTGAATCCACTTCTATGTGATTAAGAATATTTAATGGCCTGGACAGCTGATGGTAAGAGGCATGAAAATAATTCAGTTTCATCTCGGAGCAAAAAGCCCTGCCTACAATAGCTTGTGGCATTAACAATGTATGTTTAACTACCCTAGTGCAACTGTCAAGGTGTCACTTAAAGAGTGAGTAATGGGGAGGGAAGGATTTTAAACGATTCCCAACAAGACCCTGACCCTCTTCTTTCTAGCCATTAGCAAGTTTCTGAAGCATTCAGAGCAGTTCCATTTGTTCTCAATCACCGGGAGTTTTAACTGTGGAATTTAAATGATTCTCTCTCGGACAGATCTAATTTTAGGAGCCATTCAAGTGACACCCCTCTGAGCTACAGCACATCAAGAAGACACTCCACGAGCATCCGCAGCACTGTTTGCTCCACTGGAGCAAAGCAGACAAATACGACTCATCGCTTAGACGGAGTGGTACGCGATCTAGGGGATAGGCCGAGTGGTGACGAGCAAAGGACACTGCATTAAGAAGAAGGGGAAAAAAAAACACACACCTCCAGCAAGTTTGGCAGTCCAGCTTGCAGCCAGGAATCTCAGTAGAAGCAGGCTGGGGTCCTGCAGCCCCTGACAACTCCAGAGGAATGAAGATCTTCAGCATTTCCTGAAGATCCATGAGATGAGGGACTGGCTAGAGGGGAAATCTGAGCATTCACACAAAGTGAAAACGCCTGTGAGCCAGCTGCCATCTCTATGGCCCCAGGCTTCCAATCCAACCCAAAATTTAGTTTACAGAAGCTAAGATGGCCGTCCATAAAGCTTCGTGTATACAAGACGGTGAAAACCTTCTAGAAAAAGAAAATTAATAAAGTTAGCAGAGTTCAACGTGCAAATTTGACACCAAGCACACGAACTAGCTTTCTTTATCAGGTTGCAGAATCTGTCGCAAACTCCTGGCGGCAAGAACGTAAAGGATCTTTACAGTGCTGCCACTGCCCTGTGCAGGTATCTCCTGTTTAAGAGACCTGCCTTTTTCTAAAAGGTTTGATCTGAGAGCCACGGAAGTGAATTACTGCAGATGTTGAAGCTGTCAAAAAGCAAACAGAAGCCAGCGAACAGGCTGGTAAGTGATCGCTTGCGTGTTCAGAAGAAGCCTGAGAACTTGCACCACCGCTGTCTCCCTGTGAGTGCTGTTCGAGATCACCGCTTCACGAGGCTTAAACCATCGCGGAGCTGCTTTGACATCAT
The DNA here is from genome assembly GCF_011077185.1 of Oxyura jamaicensis. NCBI lineage: Eukaryota > Metazoa > Chordata > Aves > Anseriformes > Anatidae > Oxyura > Oxyura jamaicensis. The sequence continues at coordinate 1,938,307 of NC_048914.1, read as the reverse complement.
GGTTTCAAGCAGATGTCAGAGCAGCACACGATCCTCTTGCTCTCGACTTGGCAACCGTCTCCTTCTGCTGTGTTTTACACACACAACATATTTCAAACATCCGCAGCGAATACATCAGGGAAGCTTGCTGTCTCCATAGCGTCAGCCTGATTTACTCCCTAACCTACTTCTGAGCTCCTGAACACAAAGCAGAGCAGGGCGAGCAGGCTGGGCCTTTTCCAACTGGCCAAATGCTTTAGCCAAGCCACTCCAGGCGGCTCAGAGCAAGCTCCTCGAGCAGTCCTTCACCCCAAGTCTGAATTTCGGCCCGTTCTGCAAGCATGGCCCAAGTCTAGTCCAAGACTAAGCTGCAAGAAAAATACCCCCAGCTTCCTTGTAAATTTTACTCACTGCACATGCTGAGGAAGAGAGGTTTATGCAAGAACTTTGCTCTAAGAGGAACTTAAAGATGCATTCATAGCCCAGATAATGCTATCGCATTCTGATCTGCATGCAGTAGATAAGTTACTTCTGCTATGGCTGAAGATGGGAGTACAATACATGCATAATTCTCCGATAAGGAGTAAATCAAATGCTTTGAACAGAGTACAGCATGCCAGCTCCAGATGTTAAGAAAGAGAATATGCAGGAAGAGTTACACAGGAGGCCAACAAATCTCTCAGCGCTGATAAAGACTGGGAGATGTTTACTAAACCCAAGATTTCTGATATGCACAAAGGAGAGCGTGAGCGGGGGAAAGCTGGAGGAGGAGGGCAGGGAGCCGCAGCGATGCTCTTCCTTCTGCGCATTTCTGCTCTCCCCAACAGCTGCCCTCGTAACAGATGCGCCATCGTAACACCAGGTACTGCCGGCCTCCTTGGAGGATTCAGACCTGACCAAAGTGTTTTCCCTATAAAAATCCAATAACTGAGCTTCGAACTGCTTAGCATGAACAAAGCATAATCTTTTATAGACGCTGTGGTACTTGGCTATGGACGTGAACTCCATATACAACAGCTCCTTCTTGCTGCAGTCTTTAATCTTATTAGACCTGACTGCGGATACTTATTTGGCCCTTGTCATTATGCATAGTATTATATATTGCTTTCCCATTAGGGGGAAAAAAAGTTTCCTCTGTACCCGAGTAGCCCGGCTGCCAAGGTCTGGCACGCCTCGCTTGCGGTGCCCACTGGAGTGAGTCACGCTCCCCTCCCTCTGCTGGGAGACCTACACAACATCTCCCCCTCCTCCCGTCCTTGGAGGTAAACTGGTGAAGAAACAGCGTAGGAGATCTTCACCAAGCGTCCAAAATAAAACATGCTATTTTGAATATCAGCTGATTACCACATCCCCAGCACATCAACTAATACATAATGCTGGTATATCGAGGATTATCGAGAGGTTGGGATTTACAGGAGAGCTGAAAGGAACCCACCTGCACTGAAACTACCCTGTCTCTCCTCTCTGCCTCAGAAAAAGCTAGGAACTGAAAATGAGAGCACTGGTAGGGACGGAACGAACATTCCCTACCTGCTAGGAGATGAAACTGTTTTTCAGGCAGAACCTTGGATGGGAGCAACTCTGCAGAGACAGAAAATGACTTGATTTAGTTTGTAACTGGGAAGGGAGGATGTATTTTGTCCTCGTAAGAGTTCACAACGTAGATACTTAACTTTTTAGATACTAACTTCTGGGGTAAGCTTGGTTTTTCACTCTTAGTTGAACACAGCTTTCGACACACAAACAAGAGAAGGCTCCCAGTTCTCCTGTGACTGGGCTCACCCCACGGTGAGAGCCCCTTATTTTAAGGCAAACCTCTCTGCTGCGGCCAGCGTTGCTGATACAACCAAAGCAGTGTAAAGGAGGCGGTGTTTCCTCATCTGAGTCCATGTTCTGCCCACGTGGGACCACAGCAGTAACCTGTTTAGCACTTGCATTCATTACCATCACTGGAAATTGGAAATCACTAAACAGAGAACCTAAAAGGAATTGTTAGGCAGATACCCACTGAGTAGAGGAGATCACCTCTTCAGTTAGTCAAACCCAACCCTTCCTTCAGGGGAAGGAGCATCGATCCAGAGTCACACCTATTTGATCCAGAGTCACACCTATTTGATCCAGAGTCACCCCTATTTGCAGGTTCAGTGACGACAGCTGAGCTATAGCAGTCGAAACAAAGGACGTCTTACAAGGCAATGTTCTGGATTTAGATTTTTTGGGGTCATATTAATCCACATCCTTGCTAATTTTGAAAACTCAGATTGCAATGGATCTTCAACTGCTATTACAAAATGCTTTTTATCACATTAGCAGTGGAAAGATGTTTGCAGTCTAACACTCCCTGTACAATTTCCCCTCCTTATCATCATTCTCTGAGCAGTGTTTCATAGCAAGAAGATATGCAGCATAAAATCTCCCTGAATATGAAATTTTCTGAGTAATTCTGTCACTAGTCTCCCAGGACATCCTAGTCAAGGATGAACAATTCAGTAAAAGCCCTACAGAACAGGAGAGAAATTAATCATGCATTTTAAAGTGTTTTGAACCTTCTTATAGGATTTAATGAAGAATTCTGTTGAGTTTTTAACACTTAGAGGGGAAAAAAGCCTCACCTAGTCTACAAATCAAGCTCTGGGTGTATATTAAGTTGATTAACGTGAGAGAAGAGCTTGTCCTAGCTAAATGCAATTCCAAGATAACCCTAGACTTCTTAATGGACTTTGAGATTTTTTTATTTTTTTTATCACCTACATGATTGCATCCATTCCCACAGAAGTCAACAGCAAAGATGTCATTAACTCTGGACCAAATCCCCTCCAAATACTCAATTTTTAATGCTCCAAGAGCGGAAGTTATCCGGTGGCTACTACAAAAGTTGGAAATTTTTAGCATCATTAAAAAATAAGTGGTTTTCCCCAAAAAAACGGTGAGGAGCTTGCTTCCGAAATAAACCCTTTCATTTAACAGGCAAAATTGAAAGCAGGTATCAAACGTTTCATACCTTCCCCAGCAAGTGCGGTGGGTCCAGACTGTTAAAGACCTTATGAAGTGGCTAAGAAATAGCCTTTACCCTTAGATGAATGTGATTTGTTTTAAAGTGCCCTTGGTACCAGCACATGACAGTAAGCTACAGCAAGTATCACTGCTTTAGGATATCAGTTCAGGATAAGAGCTTAGGCTAAGTCACAAAAGGAGTGGGCATTTACGGGGGGTAACAAAGCCACCCAGAACTGTTGCACATTAAAAGCAAAGAGCAGCAACCTAACAAGAACTTCAGAAATCATAACACACCCTCGTACTTCACAGAATAATCCAGCCTCTAGTTGATTGATGCCAAGAAGAAGCCATCCGTCGAGAGCGCGTTAGGACTGCATCCAAGGGGGTATTTTTGCTGGCACTGACTGCTGTCAAGAAGAGGATATCGCAGCAGCATCTGCGCTAAACGCATTCAGGAAGACTACCGTACAACGAGCTGCTACCAACAGCACAGGTGAAAATTCTGGATGTTGAATCATGATCTTAATTTTTTTAATAGCATGCAAAGACTATGTCAGTAGCACTTTTCATTATCCACTTCACCAGTCCAGAACTACTTGGTAATTATGCCCATCCACTCTCCTTTGACAGAGCTAGCTAACAGAACAAGAGCTTCTGATAATACACAAGCTCCTTGTAAAGAATTCATGTCAGAAAGCAATAATCTAAATAGCAAAGCTGATGAGTTTGCACAGTGCCTTGCTCTAGGGAATAAGCATTTTCTCTAGTCCGGAGCAAGTATACCTGGGGAGCAAACAGAGAGGGACTAAGACACAACTACTTTAAAAGCTATTAAACAGCAGATCCTACAAGCCTTACCTTTGCCAACCCAACAAGTAAAGAGAATTACAGAAACACTGCAAAATAAACAATTTGTTTCTTGTCAACTCCACACAACGCCTTGTGCCTGTATTTTTAGGCTCTCCAAAGAACAGGAAAAAAATCGTATGTTGATAGAGCACTAAGTTTTAGACACAGAAATCACATTTCATAATGAAAGGCCAAATAAGTTCCCTGAACATACAACTAGGTGCAAATAAAAGCTCTGATACGAAAGCCTGATTTAACTTCAGTTGACTTCAGCTAAACAAAATCCTTCCCACTCCAGTCGCTACTGGATTGGGTTTTTATGTTTTGGTTCCCATGATCGTTTCTCTCCGTTTTCAAAGCCACTGTGCCTTCGGAAGGGAGGAGGAAAGATCTTCCAGCATCTCAGCCACAGCACAGTCCTAGCTCTGGAATTAACGTTCTGCAATGGGGAGGAGGAAAGAACAAATGCCATCATGATATCGTTTATTGTGCCAATTTAAGGAAATATCATACAGATACAGAGAGGGGAACCAAGGCTCATCCACTTGTGTTGTATGTGGGCAGGTCCAGTGAAGCTTCAACAGTAGCATCTCTCTTCTATACGGGATGCTTTTCACATTGCTGTACTTGAGGGAAACCAGCCAGATTTCAACAAATTAATACACCTACATGCAGTTATGCATTTAATGCTCATTTACTTACACAGCCAGCAGAACATATGCTCATGCTGTATCAGACTGGGAAGTCAGTACAGGGCAACCCTTACACTTGCATGTAGTTCATGCTAATTTGCAGATGCTCAAACACCGAAAGAGGCTTGAGATGGGCAAATCAGTGCAGAGATCAGAGCATTTTAGTGCCTGGACAAGGGAAGGGCCTGGTGCCCAGGCAGGTGTCCTGACCTGCCAGCTTGCAGCCCTCACTTTTGCTACAGTCCAAGGGGTTTATAGGCAGAACTCACTGACTCCAAGCTCCATGATTCCTTGAAGGATGCTTAAACAGTTCACTGAATTGGCTCAAAATAACATCCCTGTCTCCCCTAACCCAGCTCACGTGTGTTTTTAGTTTCCCCTCCCATCTTCACCTTTACACTTCAAACAACAGGACTCTGAGTCACAACGACCCCTGCAGCATAAATCTCACTGATAGCAGCTCAGAACCTCATTTGCTCACCTTTCCCCAATCTATTAATTTAGAAAACATGTTACAAGATGCAATTAAAAACATGTCAAGATAATCTTAAGAAGTCCACAAAGTCTCAGACACTGTATTCCATACTGGCAATGAAATATATTTTAAATCTGAAAACAAGGATTCTTAAAGCCTTCATTTGTTTCCTCATAATCCAGGGCACTCCTTTAAGATAAGCAAAAAAAAATCTATAGCAATTTAAAATCATGTGCTGAATTTCTAGGATACAAGTTCAATAACTTAATTGAACTTATCAGCTCAGAAATCATCACCATAGTAGCCTGAAAGACAAGAGTTACAGCCAAACTGATGTATCAATCGATTTCAGCCCTTGTAAGCTATCCGAAGATTAAGATTCTTGGCTAGATCAAATATGCTAGATTAGCAGTAATGACATATTTTCGGCTTTTGCAACCTCTATTCACAGACCAATCTTCTCAATGCTGCAGATAAAGCTGCCTCATTAGACAGTTCTCCAAGCAGAGGCTTATAGTATTTCAATTTGTCATCTTCCTCATACCTTTAAGTCAAAAAAGAGATACACCTTAATAAAAAAAAAATATGTATTTCAGCCATTCACTGTGACACTTGACAGGGTTTTGCACATACAACTTACAGAGAACAAAGAATTTTAAGAACCAGCACTTGGGTAACAAATCAGCCTCTTGAAAAGATTTTTTATGGGCACAATTTCAGGACCTAATTTTTTATACTGCTTCAGAAAACTTATTTCCTAATCCATTCAGCCACAAAGAAATAAAAAAAACTTTTACCCAAAGAACAATTTTTTGGGTTATCGATGTTTTGTCAGCATCCTTAAGAACGATACTTAGATGTTCCTTTATTTTACGCACATCAGTTAATCCCAAAGGTCTCCCTGACCCTTCATCATGGCAAAAGGCAGAGCTCTTGCCAAGTCTGTCAGGTTTTCCTCCTTGGTGTCAAGGCAGATTCGTAAGGTTCAAATTGCTCATTTCATTATGCAATGGTACTTTTCAGAGAGCTGGTGGCAGATAACGCGACACGTACTTTTTGTTTCACGCTCTGGACGTCCGTCTCTCCCTGGGAAGCAGCCCCAAGATGAATGGTGAGAAAGAAGAGGAAATAATTAATGTTCCCAAAAGCCCAGAGCAGAACTGGTAGGGAAACAGGAGGGAATCAAAATCCGAGACCAGCTGAGAGGCTGAGCACTGTTCTCAATTCCTTTCAGTGCTGTCCCCTGGAGAGCATCTTCCATCAGGTAAGAACATCCTTCTGATCATCTTCCTTCATTTCAATTGTCATTTACCTCTGGGGATGCAGACTTCACTTAAAACTATATCCCATCGCCTTCTTGTTAGTCATCCAAGCAGTTATATCCCTCTTGTACATTTTATTCCATTAGGAGAGTTATAAAGAAATAAATTAGAATCACAACACATCTACGGCTTGCTCTGAAAAGAGACTGTTAGCACTTGACTCACCTACTTAGATGCCAATTTAGCACTCTTAGCTGGTTTTAGATTGAGTCAAGACTGATCTGCTTAAGACAGAATCTGCACCTGCCCCCCCAGCGCTTTAAATAATTAGGATGAAACAAAAGACTCAAATATTGCTACAACCTGGGAGCGTGCAAGAACTCAGAGCGTGACAGGCTCACTCCCCTGCCTCATTCACATCTGAATGTTGCCCAAACAGCCAAGCTCAGCACAAGAGCTTCTCAGCAGCCTGTATGCTCCTCTCAACACACATCCTTGCCCAAGCTTCTACAGGGAAGGGTGAGCCCAAAGGCATTCCCCCTAAATTTCCTGCTCCTTGACCATGGTCCACAGAAACCTAAGTTTCGTACAAAACAAATGCTTTTAGCATTCCAGGATGCTATTTTCTAAACTCAAACTTTCTAAACTCAAACTGCCCAAGCTTTTCAAACAAATAGCAGCCAAGGAGTAGGAGGGATGCGGCATCTTTTCACTTGCTGTCCCAACCTGACAGCACAGCAGCTGCCACCAGGTATTACAGCAACAAAAATCTGCAAGGAGCAACTGAAAACTGCGTGAAGGGGCATTTAATACTAACCTCAAGTTCCTCCTCTCCTCACCTTCCTCCCGTCATCATCATCTTGGCATCTAACATGAGCCACCATCAGCACTTTTGCATGTTATTTTCCACCTGTGAGTTCTTTGGGGCAGATCAAGATTCCCCCAGATTTGCAGCATCTAACACCATCGCCTGGTCTGTAAGGGGATCACTGCATTACTCCTAAGAGCAGTGATTTTAGACCCCGTTCTTTTGATGACAACGTGACCACTGGTATAGCCTCTGTATTTAGTCCGCATTACCAGGCAGTAGAACCAGCTTCCCTAAAATTAGGGGCGTCTGAAGTTCAGATATGCATTAGAGTAGGAGCAAGATTTTTAAAAGCAGCTGATTTTTTTTTGTCCCTAATACAGTGCAGAAGCTTTAAGTAAATTGTTTTTTTCAAGCACATCCACCAATATCCTAAACCAGGCTTTCTTTAGTTCTGATGCACTCATTTCTGAAAGATAGTGTTAGATATTTAATATCCAACAAAACAAACAAAAAACACTAACCAACAAATACTGGACAAATCCAATTCCTCAGAATTTCTCTACAGATATTGTCACCTGCAACCACCCTCCCACAAATGACCGATATAATAAGACTACCAACCCTCCAGAGCATCTCTAAACCCTTCCCTATCCATTTTAACCAGGTCTCTTCAAGCACATATGAGCTGCCACCCAGCTAACCAAGTTCAGAGCCTCAAAACCAGCTCTGATTACAGTGAAATTCCTCAAAGTTCGTCACAGACTGCATTGCTTATTTTAGAGGGAACAGTCCTAATAGGGAGTTTTGGTTTTAGTATCAAAGCAGAATCTTAAGTAATAAATCTAATAGTGAAGCAGACAGAAGAGATGCATGCAGCTACAAGCAGTCACCGCAAGCTCAGACATGGAACATCTACAGCAAAAAGCCTGCTGCCCCGTCTTCTTGGAATACATCAATCCAGTAATTAGGTGTATTAAGAGCTGTGTCTGTCGCATTTCACTCATTTCCACAGACATAAGAAGCCACATTTATAAGTCATTAAGCTGAAATAAAATCTTTGCTGGGCTTAATTAATTTAAATATTCATGGCAACAGGATAGCAGGGGAAAGTGTTGTTCTTAATCAAAACAGACACTGCTGTTCTATAATGCAAATTGCAATTTCTTATGTGGACAATGCCAAGTACCTACAATAAAAGGGAGCCGAACATCAGCGATAAGCACATAGTAAACGCAGCTAAAAGGGATTCACATTGTCCTCTACCTCTTGAGCAGAAATGAGCATTTGCTGACCCAAACATTTGCTTAATAATAAAGTCATGCCTAAAACAGCAGTTCCTTCCAGGGTAATTTATCCCAATTTACTCAGGTGCAACGCTCAAGGAAAAAAAAATGGAAAAATAATTTAAAAAGCCTTTTCTTGAGGTAGTTATTGAAGTTATTCACTTGTGTCTCTGGGCTGCAGTATGTTTACAGCTGCTGTTCAGCCTAGAGCCCTGGTTCTAACCCAGCCAGCCCTTAACAAACAGTTCCTCACGAACCACACCGAGGGCTGTGTCACGAGCTTTAGCCTAGAGCTGTCACCCCCATGCCTCTGTAGTTAGCCACCAGCCTGGGTGACACCAGGTCCCCCCTGAACTCCAGCCACGATGAAGTTACCTGCTTCACCGCCCCGCACGTTTTTCTCTGGCAGTGTTTAGGCCTCAGGTAGGCCTCAGCGTCCCCAGGGGCTAATTCTCCATGTCCCACCAAAAAGGAGCCGAGATCAAGGGTAGGCCGAGTGCTGCCCAACCTCATGGCACCTCGGACACATTCCTCCAGCAGTCCAACACCTCCTACCCACTCCCTCCTCTCTTACTCCAGCGTTACTACAGGCTGGAACCAGGATGGGGAGGGACCACAATGAACCCGCATCCCCTGTGCAGCTCCTCCATGGAGCACGCGATGCCGTCAGGTGGTTTCCAACCTCTCAGGCCCTCTGAATTGCCGTTCTGAGAGGGATCTTCAAATGTCAGTGAGTTTAAAAAGGAAGCATTTTTCTTACAGCAAACCCACCGCGCATCTGTGGAGACGTGCTCTCTCCTTACAGTGCTGCAGCGAACATAATTTTCTTTCAGAGATTTGGCAGAAGTGGCAATGATTGCTCCTCGGTCCAAACCTTTGTAGTAAGGGCACACACCAGGGAGGTGAGAGCGCAAAGCTCCCCTTCCTTCTCTACCTGAGGGAAATCCATAAAACTGAGCCCCTACGGCTGACCTGTGCTGTCTGGCAGGAAAAATGATACAAGATGTGTTGTGCCACTTCTCAGCCCAACAGATTGCTGAAAAACTACTTAAAAAAAAAAAAAAAAAAAAAATACAGTTTCCAATTTTTATCTGTTAATAGCAGCTTTGGTTTCATTATCTGCCATCCCCGTATCAGGCTCTGGATACAATTAGCATCACTGAAATAAAATACTTGATGGAAGTAGCAACATGTTTACTGGTAATGAAATGTTTATGGTTCAATTTGGTACACTAGTAAAGAGTGAATGCATTTACTTCAGGACACGAGAAAACAGTGTAGATAAGCACGGAAAATCACTTTGACTCGAGACATTCACAAAATGTTATTATTATTCCCCCCAGAAAAGATAATATTGATTGCTGAGAATCATTTGGACAACGACAACAATGTGTTCTCCTGATAGAAGTCAACAGCCTATCTAGCAGTCATCTGTACAGAAACAGCACTGACCAAAATAAAACTCCCCATCTGAAGTCTCCTTTGGTAAAGGCCCAGAACAGAAAAAACCTTGGCATAACCTCCTCCCTCTGCCACAGCTCTCCTCTACCTAGGATTTGGGTCTGCCACGGAACCTGAAGGACCAGGTGAAAACTCTGCCACAGCTTTTGCTTGACACGAGACAAATCATTTTGTCTGCTGCTACTTCAATTTCCACTTTTAAGACGGGCAAAACACTCTTTGCATATTTACAACCAAAAAATAAAAAAAATAAAATTAAATTCCTAAGGGCAGGAACAGATTTAGACAGTGCCTTGAATAACGAGCCTCAGCTGTGATGAAAGGCAAAACAAATACCTCCACTGCACCAAACATTTAAAAGAAGTTCCGATCTAATGTAGTTTAACACATACTGTAGAGGGAGGAAAAAAAAAAACTTGAGAGAATTTTGTTGTTTTTAACAAAGATTAAATACTATTTATTCTGGGTTCAGCCACTATTAGAACAGCATCATAGCAGGAATACAAAGATTCAGGTGGAATCAGTGGGATTTCCTCACTTCTATTTTTACAGTGGCTGGTTGGCAAAAAGAGAAACAGATCTTACTCTAAAGTGATGGAAAACAAAGAGCTTCATGCAAATCAGCAGGGCAGACCCCAGGTTTTCCTTTGTTTAAGCTTCTAGGTTTTCGTAGCCTCAGTCTTTCTGCACTCTTTCCCCTTTGCCTGGACTGTTCTGAGCACCCCGGCTTGTAAGAAAGGTGCACAAGGGCTGTAGCTCAGAGAAGCGTCAGAGACAGAGAGAAACATGGCAAGGAAAGAAAGGAAGAGAAAGGAAACACGGCTTGAAATGCAGGAGAGCTGGAGAAGCTTCATTCATCTCAACAGAACAGAGGCTGATGAATAGTAAGTGTCAGATCCTGAAGAGACCCCGGCACTGCACGAGGTCCCAAGTATGCCTGGAAATTGTCTGGACCGCCCCAGCCCAGCAGCTTTTGCAGAAGGCTTAAAGAAATGTATTTATCGCACGTTACTTCTCTTGGCCAAGCTAGCAGGCTAACCCGAAGACAAGAGGTTTCATCCATCACATTTAATCCAAATCAGTGGTTCTCAGCCGGTTTGGACCCTGGTTTCTGCTACAACCGATAAATGCCGAGGGCTTCACCCAGGCTTACGACGACCCCTGACATTTCTGTGTGATCTAAACGACACAAAACCCCCTTGTTAAAATCTGCTCCTGCACCTGTACAGTCATTTGGGTTTTCTTTCTGTTGCAAGTGACAGCAGGGTCAGGCCTCATTCACCAAATGGATTCAATGACTTTTGGAAAGAGCCGCCTGACCTACCAGCACAGACACCAACAGTCCACCCCAGCAGCACCTCTTGAAGAGCCAAATAAATCTGTATGCAGGTTCTGCTTTTTTCTCCCCTGAAGCATAATAAAGTTGAAAAGTCACGATTCGAACTAACCAGCGACACTTCAGTCTAAGAGCCAACTCCCCCAAGAATCCTGACAAGCAACAAATGAGCACAATATAAAATATGCAAGGAAAGACTCATCTTTGCCTAAGGACTGGAAAAGTTGCTGAATCCCAGCCCACACACCTAAAAGAAGGGCTTCTTTTTGTTGGATTTATTATTATTATTTTTTTTTTGAACAAGTGCACTTGCTAAGAATCAAGCTCCAGTACTTCGACTACAAGGAATGTGAACCAGGCTCCACATAGATTAAAGCACACCAGCCAGGATCAGTCCATTAATTAAGCATTTCCCTAAAAGATTAACTAACTTTCCTGTTTCAGGTGAACTTTCCAGAAGATCCCAGAAGCAGAAGACTTCAGGAGCCTCCATGCTCAAGCACCCTGTCGGAAAATGCTTTTATTATCCGCAGTCATCCAGGACTTCCCCACCATTCCTGTTCTCAAACCAGGCATCCTTTTTAATGGGTTGTAAATTGACCTTACCAAGAAGCCCACTGCAAACAAATATATTGGACTACTTGTCCGATATATATACTGCAGTACTGCTAGCTGAATCATACGGCAACGCTTCAGTTCCTGACTGATTTTAAGTTGGGAAGTAAGGTATAAAAAGCATTTCAGGTTATAATTCATGAAATGTTTCCTTACACACAACCTTTTGCTATGTGTTTTTTCTTTCCTCCAAAGAAAAAAGCAACCACACAATGCCAGTAAAAGCATTTGGCCATTCCTCCGTCAAGTTTATAGCAGCCCAGAACACATTATTTCTGAAAAGCTCAGTATCATATAGACTTCCACCGCTCGAGTATAAACGACATTCCCACAGAACTTGCTCCACAGATGAAAAAGAAAGCCTCATTTTGCCCACGTCACTTTCTCTATTTTCAATTTACTTTCAATTTGTTCAATTGCCTTCAGGATAACAAGTGTGATTTTATGAAGAGCAGCGTACCTCTCAAAGAATTTATCAGTCTGTTTATTCACTACTCAATTGATTTGACCTTTACTGGGTCACCTGCCACTTGAAGTCATCTTAAGGAAATCTAATTAGCCACCACGCAGCAGAAAGTTCTTAAACCAGGTTTCAACGCCATCCCCTAGCTTCCAGAAGTGCATCCTCATTTCCCAATGATTACAGAAGAATTGGAAAATACTCAACAGCTTCAAAACAATCCAGTTCAAGGTATGATGCCGCTGCAAAAATCACCTGTAAGAACATTAAAAGAAAACATGCCATAGAGAAACAGACTTAATGAAAAGACAAACGAAGGAAACACTGCTCAAAAACTTAAAGCCTCTTAAAACTTTGGTTGATTATTCTTAAAGGTTATTCCAGCAGCATGTCAGAAGTGACTTCTGAATATCATGCACAAAGGGTTCCATGATACATTAGTGGAATTTCAAAGAGGTACAGGTTGCATCAATTTGCTAGAAATCAAATATATATATATATATTTTCTTATTATTTTGTATTTCCAGGCCAATGCTATTTAGGAGACCAGATGCAAAATGTGCTTAGACTTGATGAACCCTCCACAGCAGCTAAAATTTGGGTCAATTTTTTCAGTGGCAAGGAAAACAAGTGTGCGCATATGTGCAGGGATGGAAGAAAAATAGGTATGTATATTTGGGAAAGGCCTATTTTTATTTTTTTATTTTATTTTTATTTTTTATTTTTTCCCTTTAAAAAGTCATTACTGGTTAGAAATACCTACCCACTGAGATGCTCTACCTGGGATCACAGTCCTATTTGCAGTCTCTTCACCAGCAGGACTCTTCACACCTCAAAAGCCGGTCAAACAACCACCCACGATCAACACAACTCACTTCTTGCTGGCGAGGCAGGTGGCTGCTTTCACAAGGATGCACCTCATCCTCATGGAACGCCTACAGCTAGAGCCACCATCCATCTCCCATGTTGCCTGACACTGAGAGGGGAAAGGATCCGTCCGGCACACTACACCACTTGAATTTCCACACCTAACCCCTTTATGAGAGCTCCCACCAACTGCTCAGCCCCAGTATCTGCTCCTTCCATAATAAATTCCTTTAGCTTCCACAACGTTCCTTGCGTATCTGAGATACTCACCAGCTACCAAGGTTAACCTACTCACACCATAGCAAAGGAGAAAAATCAACCCTTTCACAAAGGATACGGTCATTCCTGTCAAGTCACATAGTTGTTCCCACTGCCACCAAATACTGCAGTCAGTCCAACCAGTTCTGCACCTCTCTAAAACCAATCCTGACCTTCTATTCCAATCTGTTTTAAAACCACCATAACGGTGTGGAAGTCCACTCAGTTCACAGAATCGTCTAGGTTGGAAGAGACCTCCAAGATCAACGTTAAACTAAGGCCACACTGACTACCCCTAAGCAGCTCACCAATTTGTGCATTTTCCATGCCATGAAATTTTTGACAGGTCCGTCTCAAACTTTCACGTGAGATGTTGACTGCGATGATTCCATCCCATCGCTTCCATACACTCGCTTCCATCGTAAGCTAAAATTAGCTCCCTCTGAGCAGATTGCTTTGCTGAACTAGGAAACAGAATGCTCACAAGGATGTTGAAGCCTCACAAGCTGGTTCTATCCCATGTAATAAATGTTTCATCTACCCAACTCAGCTGAGCCTATTGGCAGGGATCTGCTTCCCATCAGACCCCACACGTTGAAAAATTCACTGGTTCCTCAAACAGACAGTAATTCTTAGATTTAGGCATAATTGCTTGTTCGACTATGACAATGAATAATTAGCTATGAGCCTCAGAAATAGGAGCGAGTCAACCACATCTCAGGTAAAATAATGTGGAGATGCTCTACTGGAATCGATAAAGCCGCAACATATTTATACCAGCCAAGGATATGATTTCTTAATGAGGACCATAAATATAAAAAGAAATTCCCAATCAATTGCTCCCCCTGCCCTCCCCCGGCTCACAAGAGACTATAAAATCATCTCTTACATCACTGACATCTTGCCATTTGATCTGAAAAAAGACATCCTGAGCATTACTATTTTTCTACTTTTGCTGCAGAGAGCTTATGAACTGAAAACACTGCAAGTACAAGCTTCGCCTCATCTGGGGAGCCTCACAGATGACGGCACCTGATGGAAGAAATGTAATACAGAATTGATAGGCTAACACGAAGAACACTTCGAGATTGTTTCATGAAACCTCTAAATTCTGGTAAAATCTCAGTTTAAGCATTCATCCTGCTCAGAAACCACACTAATGCTTTATTTCAACCTTCTCTCCTCTCGTCTTCAAGATCACAAAATTGACAAAATTATAACAAAGCATTTTTACGTATTTCTCTACTTTGGATCCTCTACCTCGAAACAACTGCTGCAGACTTCAGCGTGCCTCCAACAGTCAATGAATTTCAGCATCAGAAAACAGCACTGAAAGTTACATGTGGTATTTCAGGAATTGCTCAGAAACTGGAATGTAACAGAAGATTGGTCCCATCCTACACAGTGCCGAGAAGCTTCCCCAGGAGGTGAGGGCACTCTGCAACTCTAATTTTTTTCCATTTTCATTATTTATGAGTGAACTAGAAAGCTGTGTGGGGACGCAGCATTGAAAAGAGCGATGGAGTAATGCAAAGTAAAAGGGAGCCAAAGAGGTGCCCATCCTGTGCTACCTGGTGTAACAGCAGTTTTGCTGTTGATTTCAATAGCAGCAATCTAAAAAATGGGAATTCATTTCCAGGGCAACGTTGGTAGGAGGTGAAACATAAAAGTGAGTGATGGGTTAATGAAAATAAATGGTCTGAAATAACAGTGGTTCAGTAAGGCACATATTTATCGTGTTATCCAAGTTGACTACATGAGACTTATTAAGTTAAATCAGCCCTCATAGAAGCTGAATAAATGGAGACAGTTCTGATGATCCCAATGCTTTAATCTCCCCATTCACACTATATTAGTCAGGGACAGAAAAAGCAAGAAATTGGTACAGTGAAATACCTTAATTTTTAATGTAAACCTTTTTGCAGAAAAGTCACTTTAAAACAGGCATATCACTTCCATTTCTAATTATGGAAACATTAAAGTTATTATGAGAGGAGCCATTTCATACTCCCAGAATCTAGTTGTTAGCTTAAAAGACGATTGAATTACACGGGCAAGGAGGTGAGGGCAGAAGAACAATACCTCCAGGAAATTCTACAAAACAACCTTGTGCTGTTTGCTTCTTACCTTCCAAGGACATGGATCTCCTGCTAACAATATTGAGTATAAAAAGAAGCTAATTTGGTGAAAAGCTGATGGGTGTACAAGGGAGCAGCGGTGAGAACTTTGGAGCCTGAGAGATTAATCCCATGACTCGCAGCAGAATAAGGAAATCACATCTCCTCCTCAGCTCATGTTTTTAAGAACCCATGCTATAGTTACGTCCATCTTCTGACCTTCCTAAAATATCCAGACTGTGGGAAGACTGATGTTTGGAAAGTCAGTCACTGCGCCTTCTCAAAAACAAACCAACCCAAAACCACACACACAAGAAAAACCCATACCCTTTTATCCCCTCCCAGCTAACTAAAAGCACAAAGATATACATAAAAAAGTTTTGCAAAAAGACTAACGATGAGTCACCTCCGTTCCCCAAATGAGATCATTTCAGTTCCGCGATCCTACCACACTTCACACAGTCACATCTAAACACTGACTTCAGCAAAAACAAGTTTCTTTCAGATAACATTAAGAACAACAACAAAAAACATTTCCTTGGACCTTTCCCCTTGCCTGGAAAAAAAACACAGCCTTATCCAAACACGAGTTTTGCTCATTCCAAGTCTTCTATTTTTTATTAAACATTTCACTTACAGCTCACAGCAGCAAAACAGAAGGACGGCTGTCCTGGGCCAGGCTGAAGGCCCAGACAGAAAGCCCGAGATCACTTCTCTGATCCTGGCGGATGCTTGGTAAAGGAGTGTAGGAAACAGCTAAACCTAATGATCCTTCTTTTCATTTCCTCTTCCAAATTTCTTCAGAACCATCAATTTGGAGATAATCCAAGCCAGAATACGCATTTTCATCTTTTTTTTTTTTTTTTTTAAATCGATCTGTAGCTGCTGTTATCTAATTTTGTTCTCTGTACTCATTCATAATTTTGTCCTCTGCACACCCTGTGGCAATGAGTTCCACCACTAGATAACACGCTGTGGGGAAAAAACAAACACAGCAAACACCACTTTCCCTTTTTTTTTTTTTATAAACCTGCTGATGAGTTTAAAAGGACCACGGTGAAATAACGAATAAGATGCTTCTAAGTTTGAAAAGAGAAATAAGTGGCAAATCATCACTTCTACCGGAAGGCTGAATTTGCGTCGCTTCAGTTCTCATTTACCTTCTTCCAGCACCATCATGAAACTGCAGCTATGTAATTTTTTCCAAAGTATCGTGGCCATACAGAAGAGCTGATAATGGACCAATTTATACTGTGACATCAACATAAATCCAGATTTACAGCACCCAACAGAAAATTATCAAAATGGTTTTTGCTGCCTTACTGGCTCCTAACCCATTATTTCAAGAAGACACCTGATAAAAAAAAAATAAATGAAATACTACATTTATAAACCTGCTCCCATGAGTCAAGGTTTTAGGCTAGAGTTTGTGGGGATTTTGGACATTGTCAATACTCAGATTTTAAGATACAGATACTTCCCTGCAGCTAAGTCCACTGCTGGTCTACGGTCATTATTTTGCAGTCTTGCAAAGGGTACAATATCAACTCTTAAGATAATAATGAAACTAGAACAGAGAACCCTCACTCCTCTAAATCAAAAAGAAATGTGTGAATAAGCCCCCAAGCACCTTTCATGCAGGAGAACTACAAAGCACCTATGAGGATCATCAGCCATATTCATTTAAGAATTCATTGAGTCTATTTATATCCAAAAGACACCACTGGGGAGGTACGTTGGCTCTCAGACTTCAGAAGTCATTTTAGTGGCAATTCTGCCACAAAATATAATGACCATTACAGAGGTCACAAGAAGCATTTCTGTAAAACGTTACCTTCTGCTGACATTGTCCTTTGTTGGTGCCTTGGTCAAGTGCTTGGGACTGATCTCAGCATTTCCTCCAAAGGCCCGCTCCTCCTATGGCTGTTACCGTAGCGCCGTGCCGTAACAACCTCGTAAAAACTAAAGGTCAGACTTGAGCTTCAACGAACACATCAGCAAAAAGTAAAACCTGAACTGCAACTGGCTGCACAAACACTAAATATCAAATTAATGCTTAGCAGCTGCTTCCACCTAAACTCAAAGCAAAACCACGTCAAGGTGAACCTGTCCTGCGAAGAACACCCCAAGTCTTGCTCTCTTCCCCCCCAAGTCTTCCTCTCTTCCGCTCTCATTAAGGCAACATGATGGCCTCTTTCTGGAGAGGATGCTGTTGCAATTAACAGTAATAAGTAATACCTACAAGATAATTAAGCCTTACTAATTCTGTGTTAATTGAAGTAGAGGATACTGATGGTCCCCTTTTGCTCTGAAATTCTATCCTAATGCAGGTTGAAGCAAAATCTGTATTTTGTTGGATAAAAGGCAAGCGATCAAAGCGTTTTACCTAGCTCTGCAGCAAGTTGCTTCCAAGACATCCGATCCAACACTCAGCCTCTACGGTATCACAAAGCTTCAAGCTCGCTGTACGACTGTAGATGAAGGGGAAAAAAAAGTCCTACAAGTTTACAACAATATCCCCACCTTTGCTCTGCTACTACCTGATCTTTAGCCATCAGCCCCATGAGCACATGCCGCCTGCTGTCGCTGAGAGGACTCTGACAATAGGACGAGTCTCATTATCGCACCTCCATGTGCATCTTCTGCCCTCCAAGGCTCCCAAGGTCAGCCGGGTTCTCCTTGTTGTGGCTCTCCACAGTTTATCCGGATACACCTGGGGACGAGCACAAAGCCACGGGAAGCCTACCGATGGGTGTGTCGCTCGCTCTCTCTCTGAAGCACTGACTTCTGAGCTGCGGTTATCTTTCATGACGGTGACTTTTAGGTTCTCTCTGTAGTGGCCTCTTCAAGGCCCCTCGCCAAGCCTTTTCATCCAAGTCAGGTAGTCGCATCTTCTTTCTTGGGTAGCTCTGAGCGTACTGTTGTAACAGAAGGAAAAGCTCAGCTGTTCTGGACCTCTGCTCCCTTTCATTTATTGTGGCTTTCACAGCTGCACAGCACCCAGTTTTGTGAGGCAGGTCAGGAGGTAAAGAACAAGGTGCAAGAAAAGAAAACTAACCTCCCCAAGAAAGAAATTGGCACTTACAAAGATGCACGGGGGAAAAGAAATATAGAACTGGCTCCATTTATTCCAGGGGATGCAGTACAGCCTATCGCCACTATCCTTGCAACTGAATTAGCACTGTGACCAGGAAAGGCTAAGCTTTGTCATACAAACACTGAAAGTCAGGACTAGAAGTTAGTGCAGCCCATAAACATGACGTCCAACAACGCAGCTGTGCACAAAAATTATAAACTAAAGAACTGCGTCAACAAACCCAAAGATGTTGTAATGCAGGGACACGGCAAAAGGCACGCCACCTCGGATTTGCAGACCGCTGCTGTAGTTGAACGAGCATTGCCCCAGAAGTCAAACTTCTCCTCTACCCTCCCTCTTTCATATTGGCATGCTATTAATCCCTAATCACTAAAAGCCAAGAGCAGAAACTTATTTCCTATTAGTCCACGCTAGCTGCTCGGTGCCTTCTTTAAGCCCCCTCTTATTTCTCAAGGCTTTTCCAAAGCCCGGGACCGTCACTTGGCAAAAGGATCAGGCAGAATTTAGCTTGCCTGAACATGGCCTTTGAGGCACAGGCTGTCCCATCCTTCTGTTAAACCCCAGCAGCATTGCAAATGGGCAGCATTTATGGAAATCGGGTCACAGGGATGTCAAACATGGGAAGACTGAAAATGCAGAACAGGTTACGCAGTGAGGGGACCACTGTCAGAGGGCTCAAGCATCGAGATGAATACATTTCTTCCAGCAAGCCAGAGCTTTTCCATGCTGGGATTGGTTTTACCACCCCTGAAAGGATCCCCGCTTTGTGAGAGGGACCCTGAATTAGGAAAGCTCCTGTTTTGGAGGGAACAAGGAATCCAGGTTGACACAGCAGGGATTACAACCCAAGGCATTTATTTTTCACGTGGAAAACCGCTCGTGTTTGCAACACGATACTCAGATAAGAAGTGTGACAGAGGAAGAAATTTCAAAGCTTGCTCGATACCAGCAAAGGAGAGGAACAAGCACCTAAGGGGGCAGGAGGGAAATGATCTGTACAAGATTTCACACAAAAAAGATTCCACATACAGACTCTAGGCTTGGGCCTAGTGAAGCATTTGCTTCTCTCCCCATGGTCCAGAGATAGGGAAAGCAGGGAGGCAGCACAAAGGTCCTTTCATAGACAGGGGTTCCACTCAATCCATCCGCTACCACTGCTGTCCATGCCCTAACAGGAGAGCTCTCCATTACTGGCACAGGAGGACATCAAAATGCTCATTTCTAGCACCAAGAGTGAAACCATCTGCAGAAGGAGCCAGGCCACAGCTTCATTTTTAACATTACAGGTGCTCACACCACGGGTCACGCAGAGACAGCAGTCAGGCCAACTGACCACCCCAGAACTGGCATGTATGTGACAAGCCTGAAAAACACCATGGGTCTGGTAAAGGATGCAGCATGAAAGGGAATTCAGATGTACACAACAGCAGATCCTCCCCTAAAACAAACCTTAGTAGGCTGAATTATGCCGTAAGGATTCTGAGATGAGCCAGGAGCGAGGATTAACCAGGCTCTAGTGCACGTTGACTCTGAAGATCCTGGAGAGACCAAGCTATTATCCACAGAGCTCCTGAGCATCTCTGCCTGCAACACACCCGGCTGATTCCTACCTGCCAGGTGCAACAGCAGGAGACGACAGTACCTAAAACCAAAGTTACTGTACGGGGGAGAGGGGCATCCACAGAGGCAGCAGAGTAGGTGACACGAGTTTGCAGGTTATAGAAGGTTATAGAAGGTCGAAGAATCGCAGAACTTGATTTAACCAGAGTTAAAGATGGATAAACTTCAGCTCAGCTCTCTTTGCTATTCAGAATAACGGCCACTCACACGCTAACACAAGAGCATATTGCCTGGTATTTAATTAATTACGCGGAGATACTCAGAAGTACTCCGAATTTGGATAAATCTAAAATGGACCGGAAACTAGAAGAAACTTCCTAAATTACAAGGCCACTGACGTCAACCAACTTGCGTATCAAAAATGAACATGGTCCTTGGAGTTAAATTTAGATGATACGTTAACAGGCACCTATTTTCCATACTGTGTATTAATTGATCCGTTCTGCCTGCTTACGGAAGCGTTCCCGTGGGTGGAGGCAGCTAGATGACAGAAGTGAACTCAACAACGTTACCAACATTGTTCGAGCCCATGCAGTTCCTTTTTGTGGGCTCACTTTACCTCTAAGAGCACAGCATGAGGCAGTCAAAAGCATGCTGGCTGGAGCATAAAGATAAACTTTCTGTAACAATGACAGAAGTCAGAAAGACAAAAACAATGAAGCAAAACAATTTAGGCAGAGAAGGAAATAAGCACAGCACCACCGTCACCAGCTGTAACTTTAGAAGTCAGTTGCTCTGTAAGGATAAAGCTAATCCATCACAAAAGCATTACTGATCAGCGCTGGGGGCAGATTTGTAGCTTGTTTGGGAAGCCACACAAAGCAAATTTCCTCTTGGAGCAAGAAGAAAACACTCTGATCATACAGCAGGTGAGTGACCTAAGTTTGAAAACCTCATGTCTTTTTTCTATATGATGTGGAGACCTCTTCACCCACCCCCCAAATGAAAGTAAAATAAGTAGCAGGCTCCTGAGGCACCTCCCAGTTTGGCAACAGAGACTTTTGTGTCTAACAAGAGATGCCAGACTCTAAACCCTCTTAGAAATTGGGAATATTTCAACCTACTCTCCCCCAGGAGTAGCCCAGGTCTCTCCACCTGGCGTAGGAGACGATCACAGTCTCAGCACTGCATCGCTCACGTTTATTTCCTACATTTCTTATTTTACACCCATAATTAGGTATTAATCACAGATCGGGCACCCCATGAAACAATTCACTTCTGCAGTCACTGTGCCCAGCTTTTTGTGCAGGTTACACCTCCCAACCCTGCCACCCTGGGAGCTGCTGGCAGTGCACGCAGGAGACACGGCGACAAACCCATGTAACAAGGGAGGGGATTGCTCCAGAAATAGCAGGGCAGCCCTGAACATGGAAACAACACGGACTTGTTTGCAAGTGACTTGTCTGCAGTCATGGGAATTGATCTTCCAAGTCACAGTTTGCATACAAAGAAAGGAAAAAAAGGCTTACAAGCCCTCGTTGGCAGCAGCTTCGTGGGAGCTTGCAAAGCTTCCCCTAGGATCGGAGGGAAAGGTGCTGCCTTCGGCAGCGGTAACTTCAGCGAGCACCTCGTGGAAGCAGCCTCTCACGCATGGATATGTACACATCAGCTCCTCAGACCCCCAGCTCTGCCATTTCTCAGGATACCAGTGAAAAGGCATCCGTGCAGAGCCTTCTGTGCCAACTGCTGTTGATCTTCCTGCACCCCCCCCTCCACGCGCTTCCTACAGAAATAGAACAAGAGAAACATTTTTGAGTGTTTTCAGTCTTTTAAGCAAGGGCAGGGAAGCAGAGAAAAAAAAGTAGAGAAGGTTTCCAACAAAAATGCTTTACGCATTATGGGGAAGCCAAGGCCTATTTGTTAGTTCCACTGGAAAACAAAAATGGACTTTTAGCTGGTGCCATTCCAGAGCATTGGCTTTCGGTGTGCGCTGTCTTTTCACATTAGTGAATCCGCTGCTGCATCCCAGACTGACAGCTGCAGAGAGGGAGCACAAAAGCAAGAAGTGTTCTGTACTCACACAAGAGGCACGGAGGCGATGCAGCAACTTCTCCCAACACGCCTGTTCTGCAGGCACTCATCCCGAGGGCAATTCCCTGTGACACATTCATTTCTTTTCTGCCCGGAATACCAATAGGAGCGCCAATTAGCAGGAGGTGACTTAGATGGGTGATTTTGAGCCCGGCGTAGGTCAGCCCTCAGATGTCTGCAGCGTGCACCAAGGTGAGTTCTCCCCTGAGCACCAGCACAAGGCTGAAGTGACAACTTCAATTAGATGGGAAGGGTGTGCAGGTCTCCTGCTGCACCTCTGGAAGAGGAGGTTTTTCTCTTTCTTTTTTTTGGAGGGATCACACAGTCCATGGTGAAGGACTCCAGGAAAATTTAACTTCAATCCCTTTGGGCGCAGAAGGCACAGGGGAAGGAGAGCCAAACAACAAAACCCAACAACAGATTGCAGCATGAAAGCAACCCGGATTCAGTAACGTGATTTCCATAACAGGGTAGGGGTGGGGAGGATCAAAGAAGCCACAATTAAGAATTAGCCAATTTTGAGATTTCAAAGTCATGCAGTGCAATGCCCATTATTCAAATCATGTCTGTTGTAGAGTAGAGGGTTAAGAAATCTCAAAATATTTAGATCTCCATGAAAATAAGAGATAAAACTTTGGAATCAAAGCAACTGCATGCCTCTTCCTAAAACTACTTGCAAGCAAAAAGAGGGGTGCATTACATCCTTTCACTCCTACATTTCTACTAGTGATTAGCATCCTACTGACTTCAATTTTGGAGACCGACCTAAAACAGAGGCTGTCAGTAAGTTGATTAGAGGTTTTAATCTACATTACTTGGGTTATATAGCAGATTTCCCCAAACCAAGTATGTATTTATTGTTCAGTTTGCTTCTTAAAACTAAGATTGTCTACATATTTCTCAAATTTCCTCCCAAAATGTGTTGCCAGTCCTGCAGTAGAGATTCGAGATGAGCTCTGAGGAAGCCCAAAGGAGAACTGGGCACCGGTCCCCAGCTTTATGAACCTCTAGGACTCAGATGAGTCCTGGAAATCAAGCCATTTTATAGATCTGGCATCTTTACTTTGAGACTTCCTATACACTTTCAAAACAAATTCCCACCCTTCCCCCAAAGGACACAAAACCGAGCAGCCAGGCATTTCAGTTGTATTTTTTCTTCCTACCAACGAAACCAAGTTCAAATCTGCTCGCTGCTCCTCCATCAAGACCTGTTAGCACACGGGGAGGAAAAATCTTCTGTTTTAAAATGGAGAATCATCACATTTACCCGGACAAATCTGAACTCCGCTTACTAAGTGCTAAAGTGAAGCTATTCGAGTTCTCCATATGCTCGGCAGGGCTTGCTAATCTTGGGAGCACCCACATCACACATGCTCTACCCAACTCCTCTTCCCCACCCTGCCTTCAGCAGATGCCAGTAACATCGATGCATCTGTTGCTGCCTCACAAGTCGGTTTTTATGTGCGTTGGGATTTGAAGGGCACTTTCTGGAAAATAAACCTGTCACGGCAGCTGGAGAGCACATCGGTAGATGAAGGTGATGATGTGAGCCTCCGAACGAAATCAAAATTGTTTGTTCCAAGCTCCCTTCTGATTTCTTAGAGCCTGACTCTGAACCCCATCCCAATTTTAGCCTGCACCACAGACCCGAGTGCTTAAATTGAGCCACAATGAAGCACAAAACCCCGTGCTGCTACCAGCACCAGCCAGCGGGAGCTCTGGGAGCTCGGAGGGCTGAGCCACTCCATTTCCCTGATCTTTCAGGAGGGTCCAGCATCAGGGGGGCTTCACCTCCAGTGTGCTTCGGGCGACTGTGATGAGCAAATCAAGTGCCAAGCCCCTTCGCTGGTGTTGTTGTCGCTGCAAATAAACGGGTGCTGGTTTGTTGATTAAAATTCTTTCCTGGTTTTGCAGTGAAGGCAGACGTTGGCTCTGCCCACGGTCTGGTGAACCGATTCTCTTTCGCAGGCTCCAAGGTCTCTGCGCCCTGGTGCTCCAACCAGGGGTGCAAGCTAACAGCACAGCACTAAACAAAGGTCCTGCCACGCTTCTTAAGGCTTTATTTTTTTTCCAAACTCAGTGACCTTTTGGAAAAAATAATTCAATACATAAAATGTTATTAATGCTCGCATTTATGTACTGATATGCTTTAAGACCTCTGGCTCCCCAGCTCCATCTGTTCTACCTACCAATCATAAATTCCTAAGCGTTACCTTTGTACTTGGATTCTCACCCAACCCCTATTAAACTCAGCAAGAAAATCTGCGGGTTTCAGTGGCAATGGGGATGAAGGCTCATTTTTTCTTTCCCCACAGTAAATACCCTAACGAGCTGCTGTGGCAAGGCTCATCACTTCTGCTGATTCTGTCTCTCTGACTATTTTCATAAGCCTTCGAAAAGAAGTTCTCTCACTTGTTCATTGGCGACTTTTACCCCCAAAGGCTACAAAGAGCATTTGGAGAAAGGTACTAAGTACAAAATGAAAAACTCTGCACCGAGTTGCTTGCTCAAGTGTATTGCTCAGAGCCAGAAACAAATCCTGTTGTCAAAACTAGCAACAAACTAGATGGGAACATGACCATGACCAGATGGTGACCTGGTACACCGGACAGCCAAGCCTTGATTGCACTCAGCACTGGACTACACCAGGTCAGCAGCGTTTAAAATAACCCACG
Organism: Oxyura jamaicensis; assembly: GCF_011077185.1. Lineage (NCBI taxonomy): Eukaryota > Metazoa > Chordata > Aves > Anseriformes > Anatidae > Oxyura > Oxyura jamaicensis. The sequence continues at coordinate 1,913,422 of NC_048914.1, read as the reverse complement.
CAGCACTGATGTCACTCGCTAGCTAGCAGAAAAAGCAACAAGAAATGGAGCCTTACTTTACTCTTCTGGATCCACCAAATTGCCAAGATACAACACCACAGGCAGAAAATACCCTCCAGCTGACGCTGTAATCAACTTACTGTATTACTGCCCTCACCACGTGGCACTGGATTCAAGTCAGATTTTAAAAATTCACTCTTAAGCTCTGCTCAGAGAGCAGGGGCACCTCATCGCCTCCTCAGTCAGGTCCCAACAACTGGTTTTGAGCCCAGTGCAGTAAAGTAAGCAAGCGTCAGAAGACAGGTTAGAGATGCCCAGGGACCGTAACATCTTGATGTTATGCTAGGATAGAAATCAAGAATTATCTAATGGATACGTGCAATAGCAGATAAGTAGTATTAAAGCTTTTTTTTTTTGTGCCCCTATCATTCAACCCGAGTTTCTTCAGGCCGTTTGTGATGGCATATGGCTAGTGAGACTGGATGAGGCTGCTCCAAGGCTGTGGCAAGATGCACAGCAAGGACTGCGTTAGCAGAGCAGTGTTCGAGGGCAGTTTCTCCTGGCCTGCCCAGGACTGTTTATTGTCACCACTGCCCTTCCAGGATCTTCCAGCTCAACAGCAAATGCAGTCACTCCCTAATAGAGGGGAGCGTGCCAAAATAAAATAAACAGCAAGACCCTTACAAAATAAATTGTCTTACTGTTTAAAATACTTAAAGTAACCTAATTCATCAGCAAGGAAAACAGCATGTGTGATTACAGACTGGAACAACTTTTTCCTACCAAGGGCATGTCTTCACAGCAAGCTTTGAATATCATCTTTCACCTACCCGCATCCTCACACAGGAAGGCTTCAATCGGGTGACACTTTCTCCCTAGGATAGTCAGCCATCCTTGGAGAGAGGCTCAAATGCGAAACAAAGCTGTCACTTAAACTGATAGCCTGCCTTTCTGGCAGGGAGGATGCCAGCTCGCTCGTCGGGGTGCTGAATATCTTCCCTAACAGGCTGGCTGGAAAGGAAAAAGTTGCATTTCATGAAACCAGTCAGGTTTGGAACTTGTTTTTCTAGCAAAGCGAGACCTTATGGAAGGTTTGTTAGAAACAAACAAACAAGCTCAGAGAAAGCCACATGAAATGATAGCTTTAAGTTCAAGTTCTCTTCTCCTTGATGTGGAGCTAGAAGGAGATGCTGAATCACTCCTATCCCAAGGGAACGTCCTGATCCTACAGCTGCAGGACTTGCCTTTGTAAGCCAATCCACACACGACATGGAACAAACTTTATGAGAACAGCTCGGTATCCAGTTTGACAGTTTGGTACTTAAAATGCTTCTCTGGGACGGGAGAAGTCAGCAGAGCAGGACCCAGATACCCAGCTCCCCTGCAGCCCAGGGAACACTCCGCCTACCAGCCCTTCTGCAGCGACTCCGCTGCCCAGCCTCCTGCATCAGACCATAAATTTTGCCTAGAAAAGTTTCCAAGTCATAAACAAGACTCTTCCCCAAAAAGCTCTGGGTCTGAAATACACCGTGACCAGCAGATTTTCCTACAAAAACTACCCCCTTGGGTGTCCAGGCGTGAGACGTGCAGCACACACGCGCGCAGGAGACACAGAAATACCCTCTCCAAATGCTGGAAAAGGCTCAGAGAACAGCACAAGGCGAAACACCTACAGCTCCTAGCAAATATATCACAAGTGAGAAAGGAAAATCTGAAAGTGCTTTGCAGGGTGGCAATTTATAGCCGGGCTGAGGCCACAGCTCCACGTTACACCCCGAGTTTAACACGCTGGCAATACCCCAGGCGCTTGCTCCCCTTCCCCACCTGAGGAATGCCGTCTACCAAGTCCCACGCACGCGGCAGGCAAGCAGCCTCGCTGCGATTCAGGCATCACCCAGCCTCTTGTGTAACGGAGACGTGCCCTAAGCGACGCGGGTGAGGCTCCGAGCAGACACTGCTGAACTCCCTGCAACACACCCAAGGCAGTTTAGGATGCTCCTACCCCCAAGACCCCTGCATTTCCAAGGCAGCACTATCCACAAGCAACCACCCACTCCTGCACCGAGGTATCCAAGTTCCTCTGCTCTCATTAGGCCCACTCTCTATTTGCCATCAGTTCTGCAAACCCACAGCATCTCCTCCCTGCACCCACACACATCTGGTCACAATCGTTCTCCTCCCTAACAAACTTTGCTTTCCTCTCTGCAGTTCCTAGGGATCGGCCTTATTTATTTTTCTATCAGCTCTGAGCTTAAGCTGCCTGTATCCCGTTAGGCAGGGCTGTTCCCCATCTGGACATGCCCTCTCAGGTGCACCAAATGCTACAGAAGAGAGAAGCAGCATTCGACCCCTCTGTTTTGCACTGCAGGATGCACACAACAAGCCTAGGGCAGCGAACATCAACTCAAACGTGAATCGATGCTCCAAGTCCAGCAGCAGCTCTCGTGTGCTCTCCGATCCCTTATGGGAGCAGAGCTTTCCCCACGCACCCAGACAGAAAGGAAGTTTGGCAGCTACGTGCCTAGCACAGTTTTCCACTTAGCCCCACAACACACACCTCACCTTGACGTGAGAGCCTCCCCGCCTTGAAGATTCAGCCCAGAAGTGCAACCCCCCAGATGTCACAGCTCAAACTTTCATTTCCAGCAGGAGCAAGTCGCCACCGCAAACCGCGGGGCCCGGTTCGCCTCGGGCACCGCTGGCTGCAAGCAGCCCCTAAAAGCAGCCCCAAGGGCTCCGGCAACTCCTTCCCAAGCAGAGATGCTCAGTCGTGCTCGGGCACCCAGGTCTGTTCAGGCTCACCCCACTGAGTTAATTGACAGCTTTAAACGAGCCTGCTCATTACGCGATTGGGAAACAAGCCGGCAGCACGCCGCGTAGCTCGTCCCCTGCAGACAAAACCCAGGTCCCTGCTAACTCAATTAACCCGACAGTTGTTTCTGGGCTAGGTGAGGCTTTGCTTACTGCGAAGCATGCAGGAAGGTGAAGGCGAGGAGTCTTCTGGGGGAGAACGTAGACAGATTAAACAACAATAAGGGCACGCAAGTCAGGTATAAGAGCGCATCTGCATGAGCAAGCAGGCTGGGGAAGGAGCCACAGGCAGGGCTTTGGCAAACTGCTCTGCTGCTCAGAAGGGCAAGGGGGGAGGAAAACTTGTGTTATAGGAGACTGAAGGGGAGTCGGTAACTTGGCAGAAGTCAGCCGTGATTGTTTCTAGCCCTTGTACAAATAGGAATCCTCCAACATTTCCCTTGGTTTCAGGAGATTTGCTGCATTTCTACGCAAACCTGTTTTGGAGGGCCACAGACCTAGGTCCCATCACAGCTGCAGCTCACCCCAGTAAACCCAAACACGTTGTACATCACAGAAAGGGGTAGGACAACAAGTAAGGAGCTACATCAACAGCCTCTAAGCCCCAGAGCTATGGGGAGAGATGAATATTTTAGTAATTTTTCTCCCTTCCCCCCCCCCAGCAAGTGATAGAAGCAGCTTAGAATGCATTGCATTACAGTAAATCCCTGACTTCTGTAGGAAGCCTTGTCTCAAAACCACAGCAGTCCGCCACATACAAGTGGCAAGACTCCGAGAACTAACAGGCACACACGTTCATTTGGAACGTTACCTAAAATCACAGGGCTCATCCTTACAGAAACTGGCAAGGCAAACAAAGAAAAGTAATAGGACAGAAAAAGTAAATGGATTTTGGGTAGGCCTGAAGCTCACAAAAGCCATTATTAAGCCCCAGCCCTCAGGAGTTCAGCTGTTCTCAAGCTGGTTGCAGAGAGCCCTGCTGTGTGGGCTGGATTATTTCATCTCATCCGCCTGCTGCGGGTTTGTGCCTTGGCCCTGGTCACCACCAAAGATCTCAGCAGACACAGTGGTTTGCAAACGCGGACCCGTCGTGCTTAGCCAACAAACACCCTGAGCTGCTCACGCCAGCAGTAATCCTTTCTCCTTCAAGTTACAGCACCACACACATCACCACGCAAACTTTACAACGAGCCATTTCTTGGCCAAAGCAGCCCTTATGCATCGAAGGCACAGCTTGATCCACCGAGAGGGCAGTGACTCCTACCCAAACAAGCTGCTTTTGGTGCCTCAGTATGATTTCTGTGCAATGCTCAGCACAAGGAACAAGTGAAGACCTGGATCCCACCACCTGCCCACCAGAAACAGGGCTCGGATGAAGCCAAGGCAGGACGCGCTCAACAGCCTCGTGCCCGCTCCAGATTTCCAAACCATCAGCAGCGCGGCAAGCTCAGTGCTCGTCACGGGGCATCCTTCTGCTCTCCACACCCATCTTCATCAACCTGTAGGATTTCAAAGCCTTCCAGGGTTCTTGTCGTATCCGACAGGAACCGGTCACCGGGCTCCACACAGCCACGAGCATGCGGATGTCTCGTTTCCTTAGGAAAGGAAGATGACATGGCCTTTTTTACGCTTCCTCTCAGCACGTGGCTTTAGGCAAGGCATTCTTCTGTTTATCCATCTGTGAGTGTGAGAGAGCATCTACCTTCCCCACAGTCACAGATGCTTAATTAATTCGAAGGGCGAGATTCGCCCCTTTGCAGACAGCCAGCGCAGGACCCCCTTGCACCCCACTCCCGGGATTTCAGAGGAACAGGAGCAGCGTGCCTGTAGCAGCACACAGAGAGGGCACCAAAGTGAAATCCTCATCTACTCCGCAAGTCGGCTGAAGCAGATGCACCCGTTACCGAGCTGCTACAGGAGCATTCCCATCGCTCGGGGGCTACGGCTGAAGCACTGCCACTGTTTCTTGTGTTTAACGGAGCTGGTGCTTCATTTCCCCAGGCTGACCGCTTGTGCTTGCTTGCGATCGCCCGCTGGCATCTGTCACAGCTCCTTAAAACCAGGGCTTCAAGATTTCTAGGTGCATGCGATACCAAACATGATCCATCCCGTGTCAGTGCCCTAAAACTCTCCTGGCTTACAGCTCTGCTGCCAGAAGCACCAGCTCGAGCTCTGGCTCAACACAGGTGTATGCTTTGTGGATAATAATCCAAGTTTGTTTTATAAGAACACAATATTCACAGGCAAATGCTTCTCTACACATCAACCACTATTTGCTATACTCTACAGGACTATTCAAACATTTTCCTCCAGAGAGCAGATGCCATATGGGTATGTAGGCTCAATTAGCACATGCTGACAGATAGCAAGACACACAGAAAATTCAAAGTCTTGGCAAGCTCCAAAAGTTACTGCATCGATTATGTCATATCGCATCTTGTGGTGCCTTAACTTCTGAGATTTCTGCGCTGCGAGAGGAAAAAATAATCCGAGAAGCAACAAGAGGAATTAAAAGGCAAAGATGGAAGGGATCCTCACGGCGGCACCAGGCTGGGAGCGATCAGCGAGCAACGTGGCGCAGACCATCCGGCCAGCTTCCCCTGCCAAGGGTGGGCAAAGGCCCTTTGCGGAGCAGACGTTTTATTACTCACAGATCCCTGATTGCCCAAACTGATCTTAAAGCACTTTGGCATGTCCCGAGGGTCATTAGAGATGACTTCCTCCCCGCATTAATAATGAAACGGTTCTTAACCAAAATTAAGCTGGAGCAGCTTAATAGCATTTTAAAATTGACAAATCTTGGATAGTTAATTTCTTATTCCCCTCTTGCCCATACAATTAGCAGTGGCAGAAAACCTCAAGGTTCTCTGTCTTAAGAAGTGCTCAAGAATCTTCAAAACTTCTACAGGAGACGGAAATGAGCAGCCGCCCCCCCGATTAAAGACTTCGACACCTCCTCTGGCGCTGCGGCGGACAAAATATACTTCAGCAAAACCAGACATTATTTCTGGTTTTCCAATTAGAAAACCGATAAGACTGCGAGATGGATGTTCATCCTCTGCTGTTGTCACAGATGGATGATTCGCTGAGTTCTTTCAGGCTGGGTACGCGGGTGCATGTCTGCGGACCTGCCACCACATCACGCAACTTCAGCGCACATCTTGCAGCGAGCACCAGCTGGACATGGCACATGACCCTTCGCCTCCTGGTAAACGACCATCTGTACCTGCAGACACTGCTAGAGCCTTGAATTTAAAAAAAGCCGAAGAACAGTACTTTCCAAGCCCACCCATGTGGCAGAGAAGCCAGTTTTGATTTTCAAATTAGAGCAGAAGTTTCAGTAGCTGTAGCTCTCAGGTAAAGCTCTGAGCTCTGCAAAGACTGTTGAGAACAGATTTTTGATAGAAGATTTATACTTTTCAGTCAGTTGGGGTGATGCCATCACAACATTCACAGCTGAGTTTGCTGACAGAGCCTTAGACCCTGCTTCTCTGCCCAGGAATTTACAGGGTGGCAGGGGGCCGCCACCAGCTAAACACGGAGCAGGCAACGGATGCCCTCCACAAGCCAGAGCTTTCCATTTGTTTGACTCATCCATCAGGAGCAAGTCACGGGAAACAAAAAGAAGGGATGCGAACGGTGTCACTGTGCAAAACCCAAAACTGAGGAGGGAAAGAAGAAATCCTGCCTGGTCATCCCACGCTGCTCTTGCAAGGGCTCGTGACCAACATGACATAATAAATATGCATTTGGACTTGCTAATCACCTTGTGATGAGAGCAAGGTAGGAGTCCGGGGGTGGGGAAAGGCTAACAGCCCTGCCTTACAGGCAACGCTGCTTGGGCACTCATCACATTCATCTCCGCTCCAGGCAGATGTAGCACCTGGGTGCTACACCATCCCAGCAGTGAAGGATCACAGCGCTGAGTTTACACAGAGAACCGTCCTCTGAGGGACACCACTCCCCAGGGGCTCAGCAGAGGCCATTTTAGAGGGTGTCGGACCCTTCTCGGTTTCATTTCCCTGGCTATATCTGGACTATGGGTTTGTAGAGAGGCACTTCAAAGCTCCAATGAAGTTCAGAGTCCCTGGGCAAAAGGTTTTCAAACTACAAAGCCTCAACTGCTTGTTGACCCAATACTTAAGGGAAATAGGTGGAGACTTGATGATCAAACAGCAACAGGGAGCAATTCACTGCTCTGCTCTTAGAATCACGCTGCGAACCTCTCTCGTACACCTTTACGTGCTTCATCTCGAGGGAAAGGATTTGAAGATCAGGGAATGGTCTCACATCTGAGGATGGGGACAAATGACCTTTTCCAGCTTTGAAGAAATAGCAAAGGGGAAACATCCTTGGCTATTTTGAAGGAAAAGAAAAAAAAAAAAAAACACTCACAAAGAGATAGGTCTCTTAGATTAGACAAGCAGAAAAGCATGTTGCAGAGCAGATTTCCAGAGTGTTTTCAGAAACCTGCTGCAAAGCCTGTGGCAAGAACTTCAGCCTTCAATAACGTGCCGGCTGGCAGCCTGCAAGCAAACTCCTGCCGCAGTCCTGTTGCTCTCAGAAACGCGGCTTTTGCCAGCACGTCCCACCACCTGATGCTCAGCACACTCACATCCCTCCTCCACCGCTGGCCCTGCTGCTTCACTCGCTCGGACAGAGAACAGACACAAAAAGGGGCACAAAAAGGAGCAGTTGTTTATCCCTGAGCAGCGCCTCCACCTTGATCCACTGCCAGCTCCTTTCCCCCTTCGCACCTCGCTGTGTGCGCCGCACAGATGTTTGACTCCGATGCCTGCTTGCTTTCTCCAGAGCCTTACTGCAGCAGCTGGTCCTCTGAGACAGGCAGGCTCGCTTCCCCTGGCTCTCCCTTCTGTTACAGGCAGAAGGATGGCTCGCTGCTCCCCTGCGGGAACGCTACAGCCCTCCAGCTCCCACGTAAACCACAAAACCCTTGGAAAAGGAAACATCTCCTCCCGTTTTCTGTCTCTTTCTTTCCACCCAAGCCTCAGCCTCTCCCAATGAGCAACCACACCAAACCTGGCTGCTCCACAAACACCGCAGCGGTAGTGTTCACCCATGCAGCAGGGCCCGGGACAACACTTTCAGCGGATTTTGGTGGCTTCACACCAAGTAAATTTGAATCCAGGCTGAAATTAACACCAGCATCCCAGTTTACTTCCATAAAACAGAATCTTTGGGGCACCTGTCAAGGAATAGAAGGAGAAACAGTGTAGTGGTGTCTATGTTGTAGAGCAAGACAAGAGGTAATTCACCTCCCTGTGTGAGGCCCAGTCAGAAAGGCCTTCAAACCGTGGTATGCCAGAAATAACATGTTGATAGGATAATTTTTTTTCCTTTCCCAAGAGAATACCAACTAAGATGCAGAGAAGGAATGTTGATTTAAGTAGCTCAGAAAAAAAAAAAACAGCCCTTCTGTTCTGCTGAATTAATGGCTTCTGGATAAATGGAACTTCTCCACCAGGTTAAGTTAAATTTAAGCCATGTTCCAAAAGTATAGAATCTCTTCAATTTCATTAACATTGAAAAGCAGCCTATCAGAGATGCATTTTCATGACGTACAGTTCTCAGGCACTATATTTTATATGCATGTAATTACTCCAGCTATTCATCACAGAACTACAAAAATCCAACCTTCAAGAAGTATCATAACGCAAGATTCACTGAATCCAGCTGATATTAAACATCAACAGGGCTCTATTATCAGTTTCTGAATCTGAACGCAGTAATATCAGCTATTACTCTTTTATATTAAAGTTGTATCTTTGCAAGAGAATTACTTCCCTTGGCAACAATGGTAAATGTTAACTACCTTGAATATTTCAGTCACATATACATTATGTATAAGATTGTGATCTGCTAAACAATAATGGAGAAAAACAGAAAGCGACAAAAAGATTTGCTTTGTGAAAGATTTCTTTCTGTTCTCGGAGAAAAAGCACATGCTATACAAGAGAAAAATATTTGGAATAACGTGTCAAGTCTTTTTTCCACTGGGACGCAGAAATCCGATTTAGTATTTCTGAAAGAACAGAGTTGTGCATAGCAAAACAAAGCATTAAAATAAAATGGTTAATGTTATTTGTATGACAGTAATGCCTAAAGACGCCAAGCAACACCATGGTGAATTATGTAAGGCACTGTGCATGCAAGCCAGAAGAGGTCCTTGTCTTTCTGGTGGATTTGAATTGTAAACTCTTCACAGCACTGATAAAGCACAGATCAAAGCAGAGCAAGAAGAGAACCCAGGTTTTCCCAGCTCTTCTTTAAAGCCCTACCCAAAGGTTACACTGCCTCGATCCGGTTGCTTTCAAGCAGTGTATTGATGTACTATTCCCACATCCAGGATCACGCGAGTCCGCAGGGTTCTGCAAAGCTGAACCAGACAATCTGAAGCCTCCAACCCTGTTGAGGACACCTGTGACAAGACCTCACTTTGAAGATGGATGCAAATTATAAACCTCATCGCTTTCCCAGAAAGTAATGTAAACCCGTGTTAGGATCAGGTTTAAATTACTGTTTACATTGATAACTAAATTGAAAATTACACTGCGTGCATGCGTTACACAGGCTAATTCCACATCCCAATTTGCAAATATTTACAAAGCTCTAACTCAGTCATTAAACTAGATACTTACAGATCATTTGGAAACCACCAGTTTATGTCAACTTCATTTTTCAGGGAGTGAAATGAGGCATTAATGGGTAGCAAAGCAGCTGAAACTCCCCATCATTTCTTGTTCAGATGCACAAGGCAGGACAGTGGTTATCGACAGCAAGGCTCAACAGCCTCAACTGTGGTTCCAGCGATGGCAGGTTATGCTGTTGCTGTTTTCTGCTCTCCTTCCCATTCCTGACCATTTTGCCACCCAATTGATCCATTCGTAGCCAAGTTTACCACCTAACAGGTACACTGAGGCAACAAAATGAGAAGCAGTGGGACTACTATAATCAATCCTGCTACCAAGAAGCTGTCACCCTGTGCCCCAACATGTGAGCCCTTACCTGTCTTTATTAGCTTGTATACTGCACGTATACTACTGTATGCTGGTCTAATTCAAGCAGGATCCTACTTTTGAAATTGGTAGGTCTGTCTTAATCATCCTGATGCCAGAAGGAAGCAACTTAAAGCACCAACAGTGCTGCAGAAGAGCTCGCAAAGATGCTACTTTTAGGTATGCCATATCTTTTTCCCTCCTGGAGAAGGATTAGATGTCCTCGCTCACCACAAGCAGTGCTTGACTTTTAACGTACTCCATCTAATTTCACCAAGAGCACTCATACTATTCAGCACCAGTATCCGCACTGCAATTCAAAACTTGATAGCTATCACGTAAAACTTTTAAGAATATAGATATACTTCAGTGTAGATTACAGATAGTCACAGACAGTAATGCTTGTCTATAAACTGATCTTATAAAAGCTATATACATCTATTATGGATTACTGAGATGTTAAAGGGGCTCTGAAAACCCAAAAGATCAGGGGGTCTTTCACAAGATGGTAGAATTGAACAGATTACGGAATAACAATCACCACTAGCCATTCCTTCTGGAATAATCTCTATTTTTTTAGATGCAAAAGCACGTATAATCATTGTAATTTGGTACCAAAAAAATGTTCTACTCATGTCACCCAAGGCTGCGCCACCCCGCAGTCTAAAATTTTACTAGTTGTCTTTAATTGAATTGCTGTAGGCTTGTACAAAGGTGAGTTTTCAAACCCATTTAATCACTCTCCTTGATTTTTGGCCACCTTCTGATAGAAGGGCATGAAGTTAGAGACTGTCAAGCCACACACGCTACTCTGCCTGCACACACTAGTACTCCCATGGTGTCTATGTGAGTTCTCTTCTTCTACTTGTACAAAAAAGGAGCACTTTTGTTCTGAAACAAAAATAATACTGCAAGTAGGAGACAGACTGCATGAGGACACCCTCCCAAACGATAACTCCTAAGTGTCTGGGGAAACACACGACCCTTGACACAGACATTTATAGGAAACCAGCATCCCTAGTTCAACCAAGGACAACACGAGCAAAAAGTTGAGATTTCTGTTGCTTGAAGAGGGCAATGCATTTCATTACCCATCACTTCATTGACATTTTTCTGAGAAATGTTTAAAGGTCTTAGTAAACTCATTTCTGAGGATAAAAAACATGAATTTAGGCTCCTCCAAGAATGGTCAGCATAAAACTTACCACAATGCAAAAGCCAATATTGAAAAATCATTTCAAAAGAGAACCCAAGCCATTTGATGGGCACAATAGAAATAGCACAGAAAAGAACTGTTGACATTTCCTTAGGATTCATGCAGAGCTAAACTTGCAATAGCTATTGATTTTTTGTTTTCTTCACAAGTACATATACATTATTTAATACCACTGAATAGTTTGTAAACCAACTTTCTTGTGCTTTTGAAATATTGATGCCTTTCAGAAGGTTGAAACCTCTACTGTAAATCTCAATTCCATGTAAAAATCTAAAATAGTGCACCTTAATCTAAACAAAAGCAAAAACTAAGTGTTTTTTTCATAATTGTCAGGATACCCTTTATGGTTTTTAAAAGCCAGTGTTCAATTGTACTCCGCTTCTCCCTACAAATTTATTTTTCTTTTCCCTGTTCAAAAAGGACTTGTTCTGAAACTTCCTTTCTTGCAAGTTCAAAAGTTTTCACAGTAGGCCAGCAGCCTTTTTAATTTAGCAACATCCCTCCTACTATGGCCAAAAAAATCAATTGCTTCATAGAACAGACCAAGAACACTCCATATAAACAAGTATCAAATAATCTTCATAGATAAGTAGTCAGCTTACCCTGCAAAGACTGAAAGCCTTTCTTCTGTTCACGCATCCTAACAGGACCACAGATAATTTAGTGGGAAGAATTCAATGACACTTTTATTATTTACACTAAAACAACCACTAATTCTTCAACATAAATATTCATAGCCACCGTGCCAGTCTTCCTTCCCCTCCCAGCTGAACACCAAATCATTATTCAGTTGAGATTCACAAGGGACACAACAAATAAAGATCAGAGAGCCGGGGTGAGGAGCTCGCAAGCTCTCCAGGGGGCTCACTGTGCAATCAGGCTCAGGAGCCCCCGAACAGCAGGCTCAGTGCTTGAATGTAAGCGTCTGAATGTAAAGACAATCTCTGCCCGCTGATACTACTGATCAGCGTTTCTCAAGTCTTTTCTATATGTGGTTTGAGAATGGGACAAAGCGTTAAGTCTTGCTCAGCTTCTACCAGATATTCAGCAGCTCTTCTCTTTGTCAAGTCCTTTTTCTCTATGCAGCACCCACTCCTGCTATTTAAACTCCGATAGCCCAGGATCAGACAGGTCGGCAGCACCAAATTTACATTAGCATGCACCGGGTTTTGTCACACCTGCAGAAACAGTAGGACTGGGTGCAATCCTGTTAGCCCTAGAAGCATAAGTCACCTTGATTTCCAGCTTCCACATCCTTCAGAAAACTGTCTCAGTGCTGAAAACATACTAAAATTCTGTGTGCTCTGCTAACATAAACGAGAGAGAAAAGCTTTTGATGTTTTCCATGTGTGCTTTCCACAGGGATTTAACTCAGGCAGGCAGCTACCTATGGGCAAGCCGAGGCACAGAGCACTGAAAGGCAGAACTCAGAGGAAAATGGTTACCTACCTTTACTTACTCAGAGGGATCTTAGGAACTTGAGGGATTCAGTCTTCAGCAGAAGAAAAAACAGGGACAAGATGAACCAGTTTGCCAAATAACACCCATCAGGGTTGCTTTCTACCTCTTCAGTGTTACTCCATCCTGCCCAGATACCAGTAAATCAGGGTATTTGGGGCACTGGAAAGACAGGATCAAAGTTCAAGGCCCACTTGCCCACTGCCTTGCCCCCTGTGGAATCACACAGGCCTGGTTTAGGCCAGTCCCTGTAGCAGGGCTTTGCTCACCTGACCCTGCATTTAACCCTCCAGGTTAAAGCAAGCTCTGCCTTGCCAGCTCTGATCACAGACGAGGTGAAGCACCACAGATGGTCCTGGGCTGGAGTCTCACATCCCTCCTTTGACTTCACTCCCCTAACACAAGGCAGAGGCCCTGCCAAGAGGGAGCTGAGGAGACATTTCTTCTAGGGCACCGGCAGGGTGCTGCTGTTAGGCCTCACCCATCTTTCCTCCATAAAGAGATGCAGTAAGCTGATGTGTGCCATGCCTGGCCTATACTTAGCTTTTCATATACTTATTAAGCTGTCTAGGGTGATACAGATTGAAGGTTACTGTGTGTAGTGAGTCTGAACACAGGTCTCTAAAGCTGCGCAACTGAAACCTTAGCAGAACTTCACACAAGCTATATTCTCTGCAGCTTTAACAAACACCCTTTTCTTATCATGCATCGTCAATTAATTTAACCTTGGACTTCCAGACATCGCAGCACAGCCTTCTACTAGTACATCTACATCTCTATTGACCTGTCTTAACTATCTGTCATTTGCATTATTTATCAAACTGACACCAGGCGCAGTGCTCCACCAAAAACATATGGAAAAACAGCCAGGAAAAACTTGCCCAGATGAACTTAGCATCTAAAAGATATAAGGCACGACACGAGAGGAAAGCCAAGTTGTGCCACAGAACATCTTTCAAAAGGCACTGGACGAGACAGAAATTCACTGCCTTTCAATCGATAACGCCTAACTGTATTACACTGATAATCTAAGACCTGAAGAGAGGTCAGCGATGCTCACAATGACGGGATGGCTCCCAGTGGCGATTCCTGCAGCTTTACCAGTTACTGCATCCAGGTTTTGTTCTTGTTTCCTTGCCTGCAATACCTGACCTTTCTCGGGTTTACTGTCTGGGGCTATCAGTCAACATTTTCTTTTGATGGTTACTGCCAGCAGGAGTCTAGTAATGCACACCAATCTCACACGTGCCTCGCCTGTTGCCATCCCCACTTCACCCAGATACCTAAAGGTTGTTTTTAGCAGTAAGCCAGCTAAGGAAGTCCGAGCACAATAAGCTGTAATACATTTAGATAGCCCCATTTGGCTTCAAAGTGCTTTTACCTCTCTACAGAGCTGCTCTCCAGAAGTCTATTTTCAAAGGGAAAGTCAGAGCAAAACAAAGCCACGCAAAGCCCATCTGAAATATCCACAGATCGCAATTAGGATGCTTCTGCTCAGAGCCATTTTGTTGTGCTGCAATTCCTCACCAAAAATGTTATTGAACGTGAATAAAACATATAAATTAACTGCTACCAAGAGATACTAAAATACCTATTTATGTAGCTACATACTTCAGTATCTTCTCATTGATAGCAGTTAATCAATACGTTTTATTTTATCTATTTTATCTTCACTACAACATTAACACTTACCTAAATGTTTCACCTAACTCAAAGAGGTAATTCATCCAAAAAGCTAATTCTACACTTATTTAAGAACAAGTTCATGGAGCTTAAGGCTGACTTATCTGCGTAGACAAGCACATAGATAGATAGGGATGCACACTTTAAAAACACTCTATAAGTTATTTTCATTTCTGCAACTCTAAAACCAACTACATTTTTAAACTCTGTGCGCTTAAGCAAACTGACTGCATGCTGATCTACTGGACCAGGCTGAGTTTCAAGCTCTACTTCAAAACTTATTTGCACAGATAAATACAAACTGCTACGCATTTGCATATCAACAGGTATGATTTCAGTTCTCTAAAGACTAAAAACTCCTTATTTTGGCATATTTTAAGTGTTACGTGCTCCAGGTACTTACACGTAGACTCATTGCTGGGATCTGCTCTTTCAAAGCCCCACAAAGGCAACTGCACCAGACTGCAAAAGCCCAAAACTCGGCACAGAGCCAAGAGCTTGTGGCCACCTCCAGGTGAAACAATTCAACCGTCAGAGCTAAGCTGCCCCTCTTCCCCAGCTATGCCTTGTCTGCCAGCTGCTGTAAATGTGTTTTTAATCAATGTGAAAATTCTTTGCTAGGCAACAGACAAGCTGCAGACTTTGTTTCTTTTAAATGCACTAATAATCCATTATTTTTACAGAATTGTTTCTTTCTTAGGTACTCTGGAAAGTACAAGACAGGCTTAAATACAGGCCACGTTCTTCAGAAGCCTTAACACATCTTTTATTTTAACCTTTATGGGGTTTTTGCCCTGTTTTCAGGTCTTCTGAGTCATTTAATGCTTTACTGGGAAAGCAGAGGAGGGGACAAAGAAGTCATCGTGGCTGCTAGGACCTTGTAGCAAGATGAGAATCTCAGTTCCTATTACAATTCCTATTATTTCTTTTCTGGGTGAAGGAAAACAGAAAACTGTCAATCTCTAAGGTCTCAAACTCCAGCCAAAAAAAAAAAGCCTCATTGCAACAAAGACCCTAGGAAGCCAGTCCTTACGGAAAAAGAGATTTATAACAGAAGGATGGCAAAAAGAGGTATCCTGCATGTGAAAGTGGAGAATGTGAGAGATTCAACCAGCCCCGAAAAAAGATTATGGCGAAACAGGACTGGTCACTGCTATATGCATGCCACTGAACTTAAGCTAATTGTTGAGGAAGGTGCTCACCCTGAGTTTTCTGTGTTTCGTTCCTCAGCATCTCCAGCTGATTCCACTTGCTGTTGGTTCTCAAACCTCTGACAACAGATTTTCAAAAGTGATGCACAGAACAGGGACAGATTTGTTTGTTCTTTAAATACGCCAACACCAAGCAGGTCTAGAAGATAATCTGAGCCACGCTTCGAGCCCCTTGCTAGTTGGGCTACTGAGAAAGTGAACTGCGTATCATTCCCAAAGCACTTGCAGATAAACTGTAAAGTAATTAATATCAGAATTATTGATGCACAGCAAATATTTTGTGAAGAATTTATCTGAAAACTCTGTCACCACTTTACACTTTACTGCATTGATTTATAAATCATTGAACAAACAGTGGCATGTCCAATAAATATTTTATGAATGTTTGCCAACAGTTTATCTTACATAATATGATATAAATACACTGCAAATACTGAGCATGCTATTTATAAATTACAACCTGCATATCATTAGCTATGGGTTACAGAACCCGTTCATCCTTTTGCCTAATAAAAGGAATTTTAAAAGGAATTTAGTCCCACAGTTGGGGTGCTGCAATATGAAACACAAATCTCTCACATGCAGGCTCCTCTACCTAAGTTTAAGAGGAAAAAAGCTCCCTGACATTGCTCAGAGTGTGTCAGGGATGGCACTGCTTTCTTTTTAACACACTACTAGCTACCGAAATTCCGATTTCCCATGCTTCTTACAGCCCATACTCTGTTCGTGTACTCTTTTGTACATCTGCACCCATCTGCTTTTCCTTGAGTGATCCCCAGAGAAAAAGTTCTTTGGGCAAGGACTTTTTCCTCTGCTCTTTACAGCAGCCAGCATTACAGACCCTGCATCCAGGACGGGGGTCACGTGCAGAGTAAACACGACTATTAACTCAATCAGGTCACTGAAACCCTGGGAAATTCTCAAGTAAGGTGCCAGGCAGCCAGAAAAGGAAGGCTGTGAGCAACCAGATGTAACTTGAAAGTTACCTGTGTTTACCAGGAGGCTGACCCAGATGACCTCCAGAGGACCTTTCCATCCCAGATTTTCCGACTGTTCTGTGATTTAATTTGCCCAGTCCTCTTGCTTTTAATAAATAAGATGTCCATATGCAGTCATGTCCTATCTTTCCCTGAAAAATCAGCCTGAATAAACAAGCAAGTCACAAGATGGTGACATAAAATCTATTTTGTTCTAAACTATTGGGGTATGCTTTTTTTTTTTTTCTTCCCCAGCAAAATGCTACCACTGCTGCTTATGATAGCTGCCTTCTGTTTCAACTCTAAATCCCAGGAGGACTTTGGAAGAAAATGCTTTCTTTTTCCTGCTTCATCAGCCTATCAAGATCCTCTAGTTCCTGCTGTTCTGAGAACATACTTTTAGCAAATAAGAGTGCTTCAGATCACTGGGGAGTCCGAAGTGCTGATTGAAAGTCACGAGCAACCATAGTTTTTACGTTATCACATTGATTTTGCTTGCCTTTTAAATACGCAAAATATCACTGGGGGGTATTGCTGGCAGGGAAGGGGGGAAGACATGAAGGGATTTTCAGGCTTTATTATTTATTTCTGTTTCAGTTGCACCAGAAGTTGTCACTGAGAACATGGCTGCACTAGTGCAAAACGCTGGGCTTGAGAGGCAGGGTCCACACCAAAAAGCCTGTGATTGAAATGAGACATGCTAACATTGAGGAAGAGGCGGGGAAAAAAGGGAAATTGGTATTCTCAAGGTCATGTGGCAAAGCAGTAGCAGCGTCAGCATCGCCCAACCCCACATGGTTAAGGCAGCAGCCCCGCTGGAGCTCCTGCAGCCGCTGATGCAATGAGGTGTCTTAATGCCATCGCTTCACCAAGGGCAAAGCCAGTTGTTCTCTCCATAGTGTCCACAGGAATGCAACAGGAATAAGATCTACTACCTGGCCAGCTGGCAGCTGATCATCTGCATCTTGCCTCCATGAGAGGCAGTAACTCCTCACTTACTCAAGGCTGCCTTGCAGATGCACAATGTTTCAGCTACTACTGAGTCTGGAATGACTCTCTTCCTTGTCTGACCAATTTTGGATACTTCCTAGAGGAAAAAAAGAATACAAAAATTACTTAAGAGAAGCAAGAATGCATTTAACAGCTTACTTGTACCTACTTCAGAAAGCTTGTTTTATCTGTAAATCAATCACGCAACAAAAATTAGAAATAAGTGTGTAGCTTACTGGATTTTTAAAGTTGCCTAAATAATTGCCTAGGGTGATGTATCTTCAAGTCACTGAAGCTCATTGTGTCTTTGAAGTGAGCAGACCATGTTGACACCCATCTCTGCAATTCCCTGAAGACCTCCGAAGCGCTGAGTTAGCACTGGGGGGCTGCTTGGCGCTGAGGTTGTGGGAGAGAAACCTGGGATCTGCCTGCCTCAAACACAGTTTTATTTTTGCCTCGCTAGAATGTGTCTTAGCACAGTAATGACAAAGGTGTAATGTATCCCTTGACTCCAGTAATGACTGACATAATTCTCTTCTGTAGGCTAATTTACTCTAACCTGCCTACACATTATTAAAATGCCAGCCACCAGGGCATCCAAGCAAACAATGGGCATTAAGCACCGGTGAAATAACTGCACTAGAAGCAAATGAGGGAACATTTGCTTCTGCAACCCCACCAGTGACCCCAGACCTTGGTGGCAGAAGTGCTGTGTTCACGGCTTTCCTCATTTTGCATTTCTCCTCTAAATATTTCTATTTTAATTTTTCTACCTGTAGGGAGTTAGGGTGGCTGGAGTTTTAAAGGAACGGCTGGGTTATTCTTATTTGTTAATTACACTTGCTACAGTACGGATAATCAAATCTCATCTTTCCAGTGATGAGCAGAACCCTATGGTGATCAGGAAGAACATTTGCTGCTCTCGTAGGGCACTGGGGAACACCTGGAAATCCGCAATTCTGGGGAGCGAGATTAAAACCTCTCCTCTAACAAGCCCAAACTCCACAAAGTCCGTCTAAGACTTCTTTATTGCTATTACTGCTATGTGGAAGGCATTCCAACGCTTGTGTGTGGGCAATAATATCAGGCAGGTCATTTCTTTTTCTAAATTAAAAGCAAGATTCCAGCTTGACCGACCTATGGCCTTATCAACCCCCTTCTCCTCTGTCTGGGTTTAAAAAAGTGAATTTAAAGGAACCTAACTGCTGGAGCCTCCTAAAAAATAATTCCCTTCACTCTAGTACGTTAGAAACTCAAACCATCATGATGCTTAAAAATATCTTTAAAAGCACTAGATTTCCCACGTACAACATGGCAAATTCCTTCGGGGACTTTTTCCAATGCGGAGTCGCGACAAAACTGTGTGTATCAATCTTCAGAACATTTCCACTTCATTATGGGAAACAGCAACTTACTCAAGAAGATTTCTAAATCTCAGGGCAAGTATTGCCGGCCTTGGAAATAGTTCCAAACAGCAGATTGCTTTTACAGGCTCTTCTTCCCTGGTTGCAGCTCCTACCCACAGCATTACCAGCATGGTGTAATTTTGGTGCCCCACTGACATTTGCAAGGCAATTATTAGCAGGAGAGACAGGTAGCAGTCAATTTTTTTCCCAAAGCCTTCCAGAACCTGTTATTTGGTCGCATCAGTTGTTGTCTTTTGCAAAGCACAAAGTTCAACAGCTTTGGTCTGAAGGTCAGGCTGATTTTTTCCTAGCTTGCCTGGATATTGCACAGCCGTGAGCTCTCGCAGCAAGCCTGCAGCTTTGGGAGCTCTGTGACTCTCAGCGCTCAGACACAGCGCAATGACCATAAAGATGCCATCATAAGCAAACATTCGGTAACGAGATCTCTTCAGTAGGACGATCTGGTGCTTGCTAGGAGAGGAATCGTTAGGGATACTGCAAAAGATTATTATTTCTTGGGCCTTACCTGGGGATCTGGTGAGCTGCTCCATCCTCCCTTTCCGAGCACAGCCACGTCCCTCCAAACAACTGGATGAAGAGGAGTGGAAAGACCTTCGCTAAGAAGAGTGCAGGCGTATTTTTAAGCTGCAGGTGCAATATAATAGTGATTCCAGGAACTGACACTTGAAAAACAAAAAGCAAATATGAAAATTGTAACAAAAGACTAGAGCTGAACATGTTACAGTTCTGCCTTTTTTCAAACCTAGGTTTTATCGAATTTCTTTGGTTGTAATTGCAGCCACGGTAGACTCGATTTCTGTTACATCTTGAGTCCCAGATTGGTTTGTATAGAGCCCTTTTAGTTTGATCACTACAACCACCTAATTAACACTAGTTCAGGTAGCTCAGTACATGCTGCCATGACATCGTGCTTCGATCCAAAGCAACCCACCGCATGAATATTCAGCTCTTCATGACCTTTAGCACTTAGGTAAGGCATAGCTTTATGCCTCCAACACGCTCCTAGAACATGACCTCCTTACTCATCAAGCATACCAAAGAAAGTTGTAGGCTTCTTGCCCAAACTGGCATCAGATTTTAAACAGCAGAAAACATTTACAGGCAGAAAAGCATGAATTCAGCCAGGAGCCTGTGCTCGCAGTGATGAACCTTGTAACAAAACCACTACCGTTCTCATCTCCTAGGAGCACGGGAATGCCACTAGGCTTTTGATGCTCACTGCAATGTATTCTACTGCTGATCCAGAGCCCACAGGAATCAATGGGAGGGAGAGCAGGCGCTTCCATTTTCAGCTTAATAGGCTGTGGGTCAATGTTTTAAACTCAATTTGAAGGAGCCTAGTGTTTCAAGCGTCTTTTGCCCTGTCTGTAGCAGTGCTAAAGCTGACAGATATCACAATGTCTAATGCAGCTGGTTGTAAACTCATCACCTAGCCTTTCACTCCATTTTCTTTTCATTTCCTGTCTAACACTTAATTCTAAATACATTACCTTCGATGCAGCCAGGTGGCTTGGCACGTCCATGTTTCCCTGCAAGCTGCCTAGCATACAGAATGCATACATCCATACATATTCTTCCTTTCCTTTCAGAGAAAAATACACAAGTTTTTCAGGTGAGAAATGCAGAAGACACTATCAAGTTGTGAATGTGAAACAAGTATCAGCACTTCCAGAAATTCATGCATCGAACCCTTACCTTGTGGCCAAGTGTACACACCCAATACAAGTACCTGAAACAATCAAGGGATTCTAACACCCATTGTTGTATTATTCACCCTCCACTTAAAAGCATCATCTTCTAATTCAGCTTCATCACAGGGTTTGTATCTGAAAAACCTGCCTTCTGATATAAGGAGAAAAAACGTTTAGTAAAACCAGAAGGCTTGTCCCACTCCTTTTCCCCTCCCACAGGATCATATACGTGTTTTTATAAAATCACCTCAAAACCTTTTCTTAGGCGGGCCCAATACATTGAGCTTCTTTGGACTCAACTTTTCCGAACCTCAAACAATTCCTTGAGCTGTAAGAAGAGGTGAAACAGGTCTGAGCGTTGTCCCCTTAGGCCACTGAGTCACCGTGTCACACAACCAGAGAAATCATTCAAACAGTAGCTTGGCTGTGGTGTCCCAACCACAAAATAATATGTTTATTTTTTTTTCCACCACTTTTTGTTGTTGTTGTTGTCATTTTATTGATAAAAACTACACAAAAACTAACTGATCATAATAATTAATTAAAAAAACAAAAAACAATGTTACACATTCTCCTGTGTTTTAGAAATTGTGTCAGCCAGTGAGTTTCACCAAAACACTCTTGCTTTTTAAAGATTTTCCTTCTGATCCACTTCAAGCACATCACTTCCATTTTGGTTCCCAAATGTCCATTAATTTTGCTTACGGCACCGCTGGACTGTAAATATGAGAGTCGATACACCATTTGCATGTTTTCCCCCTTTTTTAGAGCCCGAAAAGTAATTATAGTGTCAACAATGAAGCACAATGAAGATAGTAAAAATCAAAAGCACCCTCCGTAGTGTACAGCCTGTCTCTTAAATGTACATGCACCCAAGTTTCTTTGTTTCTGCTGCATCAATTGCCAATGTCCTTTTGGTTCAACATAAGCTTTAATGCCCATGTCTGGTTTGAAATATTAGCGCTTGACCACTAGAAAGAAAAAAAAAAAAAAGAAAAAAGAAAAGAAAAGAGAAAATATATATCTTTTGTTCGTTTAAAAAGAACAAAAATATTAAACAAATCTTTGAAGAGTAATAAACACTTAATAAGGAATCATGGCTGACCCAACCCACCCAACCCCTTGCCCTCCCCAACCCCTTTATTTTTTACCTGTGGTTCTCCTTCCCTGGAACCGTGCAATGTAGAAAAATCAAATATACAAACAAAACTCTTAATCCATCCCTTTATGTAGCTAGAGTGAAATCTATTTTTTTTTTTTTAATAAGAACTCGACAATCTCTCTTTAATATTTACATTGAGGAATTTGTTTGAAAGTTTAAAGCAAAGAAAATCCTGAAGTTCTCAGTGTGTACTGCACGACAGCATTTCCACAGTCTGCGGAGTTTGCTTTATCCCCTTCCCATTGTCTGCGTTGGAACATTTGTAACTGGAATGGTAGATTTTAGCTTCTTGCCCTGGTCTCTTCTGAGATGAAAGGTCCCTCAAAAGAACTCCCCACTCCGCCCCCTGAAGAAGTCGCCTCCGTCGTTAGTTTGGTATTCTCTCAATGTAAATGGCTGGAGCAGCCGAACGTGCGATCGTAGCTATGAAGCTGTGGTCTCGACTGAGTTCCAGGTTGGTCGTCTCAGCCTGCTCCCGGGACATGGTGTCGTACCCCTTATTTACATGGAGAGGCTTGTGGGCTTGGCAGTATCCGATCACCGGTTGGTCGTAACTGTAATAGGGTAAAGTCTTCATGTGGTGAGGAACCTGCACGAGAGGAGAGACCGAGAAAGAGAAACGCGTCAGCAATGCGTTTAGCCATGCATTTCTTCAGCTCGTATCGCAGCGCAGCCTCAAACACCCTTGCAGGAAGACAAACCTTTGATGCTTCTAGGTTGTATGCAGCACCTGCAGTTCTCTCTTCAACAGGACTACTTAAATTTGTCTTAGGCGGTGGGTCCCCACTTGTGCACGGACGTTACACCTGCTGAAAGCCTACCCCATGCACCATCTGGCTAGGAAGGGTAAACTGGAAGCTGCTGGTAAGAGAAACCTTTACAAACCGGCCCTTCTTCCAGGGCCTCAACAGGGGCCGAGCATGCATTTCTACAAAAGCCAGCCCAGTGTGAGCACGTCAAAGGACTTGAAATGCTGACTGCCAGCACGTGTAGCTGGTGTTAACGGCATGAAGGTGCCACAGCTGGATGTCGGGAAAAGGTTCTTCACGAGGAGGGTGGTTGGGCACTGGGACAACCTCCCCAGGGCTGCAGTCATGGCCCTGAGCCTGCCAGAGTTTAAGAATCATTTGGACAATGCTCTCAGAGACATGGTCTGATTTTGGGTGGTCCTAGGTGGACCTACGAGTTGGACTCAAAGATCCCTGTGGGTCCCATCCATCTCAGGGTATTCTATGATTCCAGCTTTCAGCACAGCTGGACCACACGTTTATTCCTCCTACAACAAAGCTGCTTCCCCAAGGTCTTGATTTCATGGGTTCTTTATCTTACCAACCTCACCAAGAGCCTCAAAGAGCCTTTACAGGTGCTTGCTGGAGCTGAGCAGATCCACACCTTGTAAAAATGTACTGGAAAAGTCTACAAGAACTATCCTGATTTTTTTTTTTTTATGTAAATACAAAAATTCCAAATTCCCCCCCTTTCCTATTTTTCATAAACGTCCTGTGTTTGCAAATGTTAATCCTACAAGTAAGTATGATTTATGGCACAACATCAGACACAAATCTTTGCAGATAATTTTATCATCTGCAAGAGATGAGCTGATCGCATAGAAGGAAATGTGCTCTTAGGAAAAAAAATCACACACTGCAGGAGATACAGGCAAGAGTTTATTCTAACACAGCTAGAAAACCTGAGCTCATTATAGCAGGAGGTTGCCTACATATAATTCAATCTTGTAACAAATGCCTCTTTATTTTCCACGCTGAACTTTAAGCGGAGACTACAGCACTAATTTATCACAAATGTTCATTGCAAGGTGCACATCATTCAAACAGGTACAGAAAAAGCAAAAGGCATTAAGAACAATTATAAGTTCTGCAGGGCGAGAGTTCCTCTTGCATTTGGATCTGGGAAGCAGCAAGAATCCCCCCCCCATTTCTCTGCAGAACGCTGGAGAGCTTCCAGAACTCTTCCACTAGCTGGAGCTTGGCTGAACACGTCATTTTCCGTGACAGTTGAATGGCAAGCATGCAGAAGACAAGCTGCTCGGCAGAATTTGATGGGACAACTGTATTCACTTGTGGATCAAATTCAGCCCTAGTGCAAGAAACTCTTACCTCCCTTTGGATACTGTAATATCTGTGCCAATTTGTATCAGGGCTGGAATTTGTCCTCAGCCTTTAAGGCAGCTCTTTATGGTTCTATAAAAGCCAAGGACTGTTTGTGTTCTGCAGAGTTGAGAGATTGAGGTCTTGGCTTTACAGCAATAATACACAGTACATTAACCATCTGAGTCCTGCGTGCAGCACTGTTTGCTTGTTTTCTCTCCTTCTCCAAACAGGAGTCAAAGGGATCAGGATCTCAACAGCATCCCTCAACGGTGGATAAACGCATTTCCTTTCCAGCCGGGTTGGTTGAAGAGAACCTCTCAGTTTTCACTTAAAAAGTCAGCTTTGTCTATGTCTGAGGTCACATTAATAGAGGTTGGTGTGCCTCATATATGTAGGAAAGGTGGATAGTCTTTGTTAATGTAAAAAAAAATAATAATTAGGTGTATCAGGCTATTCTTGAACTTAAAGAGTTGCAGGTTTATCTGGACAAAGTGTTTCAAGACCAAGGAAGCCCAGCTATGGATGTGCACCTCCCTGTTTCTCAGGCATGGCCCTTCTACTGCCCTTGTTCTCCCTCTTTTGGGTCCTAGATCTCATCAAGGGTATTTAAGAGAATCGTGTCAAAATCCTTGAAGCATCATCCTTGAGCTACCTCCAGTGAAAACTAAATGAAGAAAGTTTTTGGGATGCCTCTCGAATCGAGGTGGCAAGCCCAGGAACCTTCCTGCTCAAAGGGAAAGCCCCAGAGAGCTGAGGCCCCAGAACCCAGCCTGCTTTCCTTCCCTGACACTGCTTCCAAAAAGATAGGATTGTCATGATCAGTTCTCATTTACAATGGAACAGCAGCGCATGAACACTGGGCTCATAAAAGCTTTTTCAGGACACGGCTGCGACTACACCAATTATTGCAGAGGTGGGCAGATGCACCGCCACTCATTTGGATGTAAGTAATAAGGATGGAAAAACACCAAGGACATCATTTGCAAAGCTGTTCTGCTTTTCATTTAAAAAAAAAACATTCATATTTTAAAAGCATCGAAGTTGCTGAAAATTAATTTTAAAAATATTTTTCTCCAGGTTCTAAAGTAACTTCTATTTTGCTTCATTATTGCTACAGAACCAGTGCCTGAGATGCTGAGAGATATGACCTTCGACAAATCATTTTATGAGCTGGAAAATGAGAAGATGATGTCTTGCCCTTGCTCGGCCTCAGAGACTGGAGGTCTTTGAGGCAAGGGTGTTTGTGCAGGGACTGAAGCAAGCTCGCTCTGACCTAAGATGGGGCCTTTTCGCTGCTACGGCCTCCGAGAGAGGAAATAAAAAGCAGATGACCAGAAGGAAGAACACCGAACAAGTTACCAAATACATCCCCCAAAGTAAACGCAGACCCTGGGATTCTGCCATCACCATCTTATGGCCTCTTCCCTGGAAGATGCAGTTTTCACTGGGGAGAAAAGGGGAGGAAGGGTGGGAATTAATCTGCCAGCAAACAAAAGGTAGAGGCAGGAACAGAACCAGGATGCTCTGGCACGGTGCCCTTCACTGTCTCCTCCGCACCACTCGCCGCAGCCATTTGTGCTACAAAACTCTTTATTTTATTTCATTTTTTGTGATCTTTAGGCTCCCTTCCAACCCAAACCATTCTACGATTACCTAAGGGATGCACTCCAAAGTCACCGGCGTACACGTGCTGGACACACCGGTGACATACGTGGGCTAAAAGCAAGCAGGATGCCATCCTCTGCCCTAACGCCTGGCCATAAGGGAGCGCACGGCCTCTCCAGCGCTGCACACAGTTGATTAGGTCGATGAATGAAGGAATCTCTTCTCCAAAGAAAGCACTGACTCTATTAAACAACAAGCTTTATAAGCACTTCAAGTGTTCAGCAAGGGTTTTCAGCTAATGGGCTGGATTAGTTAGCTTGCATTAACTTCTGAAGCCTGCACCTCTGCAGATCTTCGCTGGAAATGTAATAAACATTGCATCTTAGGAGCCACGCACTTGAAACAAATGTTCTATTGCAAGTGAAATTTGCATAAACCCCCAGCTACAGGAGCAAGATAAAAGATTTAGTGGTGGAAATTCAGGAATGTAAATCTTCCCTTTTGAAGCTGAATTGACATTGGAGAGGTTAGCGGCTCAAGAGCGCTGCTGCCAAATAACAACTCCCTTCAAAACAAGCCGGACTAACTCCGGTTTACCTGAGATCCAGTGAAATCCCACATCCGCATTCAAGATATTTCTCAACGTTCCCTGTCCAGTTTTCCCTTGACACTCGACAATGACGTTCAGTTAAACACCAAGTCATTTAAATGTGTAAATGCATGTATCCATATTTCAGTTCAGGCATTTTTTATTTTTAAATGCCGCACTGATTTTTATCAGCAGCTTTATTTACTTGCATCAGAAATAATGGGAGGTAACTAACTCTAAAATTATGATGTTTAATACACAAGAAAGCTCACTTAAAAAATGCCAGTGATAAGAGTTCGGTTTCAAGTTCTGCTTCACATGGATGAAGCCATTAGTACCTAGATTTTTCAACAAAACAGCAATAAAAATCCTTATTCTGGAACTTAAAAAGTACATGAGCAAAGATGAAACCATAGCTAAATATCCACTGAACATGAGGAGCTTTAAAGAATATTGGCTTGGGTCCTAAATGAATACCAAGTGACCTTATTTCTGAAATATTTTTCTCTTCCTACCACCTTTCATAGCCTGTTAAACACCCTCATACACCCTTAATTGCTTGCCCTGCCTCACATCGGGAGGCTCGAGACAACCTGAAATTCAGCCCTGCTATGAACCCAAAGCTATGACACCTTACATCAAGTAACACCAAGAGAGTTTAACACAATACCAAGTTCTTGCTGACTGCAACTCTGCCGAAGTATTTTCTTGGCTCACAGCACCAGACTTACTGCAGGGAAGACTAGTTGAGGATCAGACAGAGATTAACGCTCTGTCTCGCACAGAATCACTTGCAGTTCTGCAAGATCTAATCACCAGCAGTCCCAGGTTGAAATAATTTCCTGGTAAACTGTTAAATCAAATTTTGGAAACACGGCTTTTCAGAACAGATCTATTTCATGTTGGAAATATTACGAGTTTTTCCTTTCAGCTTCGTTTTGAAGAAAGATCTCCCACCATTCATTATCCCGCAGAGAAGGAAAAAGAAGGAAAATCTTTCTTGAGAAACAAGAATGGCCATGGATGTCTGAATGACTCATAGGACCGGGATTATCACCAAAAGGACAGACCGTAATGTAAGGACGGGCTGACAAGCTCAGCACAGTTTCTGGAAGAGGTCTGTGATGGAAGGGAGCTCACTTTATTTTTTTTTCCCTGGGCGCAGAACGGCGTGAGGGCACAAACTGCCACAGGACCCTCAGGCACGGAACTGTTTGGCAAGAACCTAAAAGCTGGAACACGGTGATGGAAGCGTCGTGCCAGGGCATTTCAGCTGTCTCAGCACCTTGTCCTTACCCTGTTTAGGTCTTCAGTTCTGCTGCTCGTGTTCCCACTGAGGAAGAACACTCCATTTTAAAAATTAAGGACAAGCTGTATTCATCCTGATGGAAAATGGAACAGGACAACCACCACTGCCTTGCATTAGGCACATTTCTAAAAAAACAAAGAACGAAGCATGAGTATTTTCGGGCAGTTAAACGTTATCCAGTTTCAGATTTGCTGGTATTTTATAATCCAGGTAAACCGAATTATGTGTAAATACTTGCCTAGTTAGTGATTACATGATTAAATTACACACAAATTCAGAAGTTGTCCACTTGTAGTGGAAACTCAGCGTTACAGAACATGGAAGCTATGCTTCCTCATTAGTGCTAATATTTAGTATCAGAACACCATGACTTCATTGCTGAATTAACACCATAGATGTTGATAAATCAAATTCAGAGTTCATTTAAAACCCGATCATAATTTAGAGTAAAAATAAGCAAGACATACTATCACAGCTTTACAATTAGCGAAGCATGCTGCTTCACCTTAGAGATAGATTGATTAGGTACATTAGGCAGATATAGCTGGTATCAACAGTTTCAGTGGATTTCATGCTGCTGAAAAATGACAGCTAACAACCCCGGAACATCCCTTTGGAGTCAGTTCAGAAAAACATTCCTCTTCAGGAAAACACACAGTCAGACACTTCCTGATAAACCCATTAAAATGGACAAAATACGGACTTTAAAGGCAGTTCTGAAATACCAATGGCTATGTCTTTTATTCGGTTTCCAACCGGAATAAACACAAGAATGGCTGCCTGTTTTATTTTTAAATAAACCTTTTGTTCTGAAATTTGTGTTGCCCGAGGTAAATCTGATTTGGGCAAAAATTAAAAAAGATTTAAAAAATTGCATTTATTAAAAAAAAATGCAGACCCTGAAAGTCTGAGCACTCCGTTAGGAGGTGGTGTGAGGTTCTTAGGAGAACTGCTTTTATTGAAGTCGTCTGTGCAACATCCAAGCATTTCAGGAGAACTGTCAACTTGATTTTTATGTGAAGGTCTTCAATATCTGTAATTAGCCCAGCTTTTCTAAGAGTTACAGATCCCGCTGGGAACCGCCTGAGGTTGGCATGCCTACATTAGGCACGAAGCATTAAGCAGGATTCCTTCGGTAGCCTGAATTGTAGGTGCAATTCCCTCAATCAATTCCCTGCAATTTCATGTTCAATTTCCTCCCCACTCCAGACAGAAGCCACTTGGGTGCCTCCTCTATTTCCTCCCAAATCAGATTAACGGTCTGCGTAGCTCCCTCCAGGAGCCAGGCACAGGAAGGAAGCCTCAGGGTGTAGCCACGGAGCCCAGGCCATGGTGCTGAGCCCACCGCTGCCCTGAAATCGTTCCTATCACGAGGGGATCCCCCACCAGGTCTGCATCTCCTAGCTATGGATCAGGAACCTTCTCTGTATTTAAACTTAACCTGCAGAACAAATCCTTGGAAGGCTGCGGATGGTAGGTCTTGGGTCGGGTCCTAGTAAAAATAAAATTGGTATCCGTGGAAGTTTGGAGCCTAAACATTACAAACGACTGACGGGGGGACACCACTCTTACTCAATTCTTGTATTTCTAGCTGGGAAAATGGGATCCCAAAATTGACATAAACTATCAGGAGAGAGGTCCTACTACGACAAACGTGGAGGAAGAGCAGGCGGGAGGCACAGGGCAGAAGAGAGTGCAGCCAGCAGGTACTTCTGCATGGCCTCCTACATTTCCAGTTATAGTTCATAACAAAGTAAACTTGTAATAAATAACCACAGGAATTAAACAACAGTGTATTAAAAATGATTATAAGCATATTAACCTAATAAATTATATGTCATGGTAGTAGGAAAATTATGGATCTATGGGACCATATAATACTGCAAAATTGATTCCATATTAAAAAAAAAGTTGATTAAAACACATCTATTAATTTTTCATATGCCATTAAAAATTTCATCAACTTTTAAAATGTCTGTAAGCTATACAGGGTTTACCATAAAGGCAGAATTTTATGATTTACTCAGTCCTTGCAGAGTGTATTTCATGTTTTAAACCCCTACATAATATCACGCTGTCAGTTCTGCTGCTATCATGAACTAGATTTCAAGTTTCCCTTTCCTTCCCTACAGACAGCTCCCTAATCCTTGCAGCCCATCGCCCAGGTTCCTCTCCCTTTAAAACCAACCCTCTCCACGGATTGCTTAACTAAGTGTGTTTCTCCAAAGATCAGGAGGAAAATCATGCACACGGCACTGCTCCCTCTACGGGCCGATTTCATCTTTCAATCAGTAAATGAAAAGGTTTCCCTAAAGAGAACTCCCAGAAAGGAGAAAGCCTTCTAAGCCTTGTTATTGTTCCTTGGGCAAAATATTTCTTCTAAATAGCTTTATCTGTATTTCATGGAGTATCTGCTCGTGACAAAAAGGCTCGCTGATGAAAAGCTTCAAGTGAGATTCCCAGTAACCTTCGATTTTCCGCCGCGGAGGGCCGATAAAATAAACAAACTATCCAGATATTCTAATTGGAAAGCCATTAATATTGCTTTCAGTGCTATTAGGATAATTTCCTATAGAATTCAACAGGACGGGGAGGTTGGGGTTTCAAAAAGGCTTTCACATTACTTAAGGACAGAAGATGAGCTTTGCAGAAGCCCTGCAGTGCCTTGCAGCAGTTCCCTACCTCAGGTTCCTCGGGTCCCTTTGGGTGCCGACACACACAAAGGCATTCAGATCTTGAGTTTCTTTTAAGGCACCTCAGTTTTCATTTAGATACTTTAAGAAGCAAGGTTCTCCAGAGGAATGCCTGTTCCCTAAGTATCGCATTAAGAGCTGCTAAGCGTAGATCATTTGTACTTAACCTCCGAGGACAAGGCAAAGGTCCATCGAGCCAAGTCTCCAAGGGACCAGGAAGAAAGAGCAGAGCACAGGTCAGCAGTGTGGTAATACCGTCCACAGAGCATTCTCCTGACCTCCAGCGCTCCCAGCTTCACTTAGCTTTCTAAACTGCTGGCATTTCAGGCCTGAAATACCACGGGGCTGGATCTTCCCACATATCTAAGAGCCTGAGGCACCCTCCCAGGCCCGGGGATGGCTCCGCACCCTTCGGCAGATGGTTGGATTTGCAGCTGCGTGCTTAAGGATCACAGCTCCCCGCACCACCTGCAAAAGGCATTAAGACAATCGGGTAATGCAGAGCAGTAAGGAGAGGATATTCCTATCTGGGAGCCTTCCTCCAGCCCCAGTACTTGTTGTTCCCTCTTATTTGCACATGCGAATGAACTGGAACCTTTGGTTCTCCCGTGCCCCCGTCCCAGACAGGATTAACTGGCTGACTGCACAGCGGCTGCCCTCGAAAGGCAAGGCTGACCTACGTGAGCTTTGAATCACTGCACTAAAACTTGAACCGGCTTCTGATACCTTGCTGGGGTCACAGGATATCCTGCAGCAACAAGGTGGATGGAGGGAGAAAAAAAAAAAAGCCCAGGAGACATCACCTCGGTGCCAGCTCCCTCTGGTTGAGTCCTACGTGGAGTGGAGGAGAGGAGCCAGGAGAACGAAGCAGATGGAGACGGATGCTCTGAGGAGAAAAGGCTGAAAATCGTCCTGTCATTTCCCTTTTGCAGCAAGGCGTGCTCTCAGCCAGCGAGGCCGAACACCGTGCCTGTTTACCTGATCCTGGGGAAGCTCCTCTGTGGCTTTCAGCACAGCAGGTGCCACAGCCACCTACGTCCGTGCTGGAAATGCCAGGAAGAGGCACCTGGGAGGTGAACAGAGCCTCTGCGAAAGGTCCAGCAGCCAGTGTGGGAGACAGAGCACTCTGCTTCAGTCCAAAAAGAACAACAATAGAGGAAAAGGTAGAGTTGTTTTTCCACGCAGCCATCAGGAAGATGGCAACCTGCTCCATCCGTTACCCACAATAAGTA
The DNA here is from genome assembly GCF_011077185.1 of Oxyura jamaicensis. Classification (NCBI taxonomy): domain Eukaryota; kingdom Metazoa; phylum Chordata; class Aves; order Anseriformes; family Anatidae; genus Oxyura; species Oxyura jamaicensis. The sequence continues at coordinate 1,882,241 of NC_048914.1, read as the reverse complement.
AGTGCAGTATTCAACGTGAACATCTGATGACGTGGCTGCCACACTGACAAACGAAGGCACCGGAGAATGACTGAAACAAGTCTCTGCCGCAGATTAAAATACTGCCTTCTCATTGGAGCTATACAGAACTTGATGGCTTTTCCAAGAGTTTTAAATACTATTTGAAGTTGTACGTGAAATCTGAACGTGAAGCCACCACAAATGTACTCCTGAAAGGCAGAGGCACATGACTCGATTCGCACAGTGTTCTGTCCTCAAGGCATAAGCAGTTATAAACAATGCAACACGAGGGCTCGTGATTAAAAACTACTGGTGCTAGAAGAAAAGGGATACTGGGTCTCTTACCAGACTGATAAAAGGTAGGAAGCTTTTCCTGCTCCGTTAGCTAGTTATGCTATACCCAAAAAGTTAAGGTTGGAGTCAGATGACAGTCTCAACCCGTTTCTGATTGAAAACAAATGCTTAAAGCCACACTTATAACTGGCACTAATTCCGTTTAATGCGGTAATATTAAATAGAGACAGCATCCACACCCTGCATCCCCAACAAGCTGTAGGGTGGCAGAGCCCTTCTGCCCCATTGGCACTTAAAATTCAATGCTCAACATTATGGCATTGAGCTAAGGTAAGCAGATCATTTGTTTCATTTTTCAATCACCCTGAGATGATTTGAAGGGGCAGAAAATGGGCACCAAGAGAAAAATAAATGGCAGAAAAGGGAAAATAATAATAATAATAATAATAAAAGCTACAGAAGCTCATGCTACTATTATTTCACCTGGTCTGGGCATCAGATGGTCCATGCCAGACCATCAATGTCCAGAGCTGTAGACCAGGAAGGTCTTAAGAAACCAAAAGCAGAGGAGCGAGCAAAGCTTCATGACTGTGTCTGAGCACAAATTCAAGACGTTATTATTTCTCCTGAGAAGACAGTGAGATACCAATTTCCTTTGGGATAAATTTGCTCCAGTGGGACAGAAGAAACCGCTGGCACTACAGACCTCCTTGGACACGGGAGGGAGCTCCTATTAGGCTGAATGTCTCAGCAGGATTCTCTTCACGGGAAATTACAATGTTTTAATTGCCTCCACTGTCTCCTAGCAGAGGAATCGGTGTGTACAGTGGAACAAACACACTGGAAAGAACATTAATCGGCAGCAGAAGGGACAGCCTCTCCTCCCGATGTATGTCACTTCCATTAGCGCTGATGGGAGCAGTGTGCCTACGCTGAGAGGCGACGGCAGCCCCCCAGTTTCCAAAAGGTACTGCTGTATGACTCACATTGGGGTGAGGATTTATGTAACTCCGTCTTCACTCAAAGGCTGAGGAACAGCCTCAGGATCTCGCAGCGCTGTAAGGGAAGGAAGAGTAGGGCAGAGCTGGAGGGAAATGGCTATTTTGGGTTCAGGGAGAGAAAATGATTTAGGGATGAGGGTGAAGCGTTGGCAGGATGCCGCTGAGCTGCGGGTGACACGCTGCTTAGGGCAGAGGCTGGGACTGGGGGCGGCAGCTTTATGCTGGCAGAGCCAAGAAGCTCAAGTTGAACTTTTTGTGTCCTGACCCTGGAAGACAGCCCTGTTTTGCAGGGACGGGGAGAAAACACTCAGTTCTTTCCCCAGCTCCTCTGCCAAGCCCGTGGAGCACACAGGCTGCGACAGAAGAGCGAGGTCGAGTCCTTAGCAGGGTGCTGAGGGATGATGCTCCTCAGCCCAGCAGCTCCAAGAAAAACCCCTCTGCCTGAACCTCGGAGTCTGCCCCAGCTATAAATACACGACCAGTGGCTACACCTGCAGAGTTCACCCCACGTACCAAACGGAACACTACAGAGGAATATTGTGGCTGAAATTAAATTAAATACCAGAAAAAGCTTGGGAACACTTGGGTATGAACTGCTAAAGAAACTCACTGCATTACAAAGGCCTCTCTTGATCCTGGATAGGGCAAACATACTCTGCCTCTGCTGATCTACGAGCATGCGACTTGCAAAGGAGGGCTGCAACAGCAGCTCTGTTAGCTGCTTTCCGAAGAGACCCCTGAAATGGCAAACAGCAAAACCAGAAAAGGCAGGGTAAGGACTCACACAGGAGACAGCATTAGAAAATTAATAACAAACTTGGGTTCATGCTTCAGTCATGTTCTATAGAATCTTTGTATATCAGAGATCAAGCAAGCAGAAAATTAATGCAAGTCTGTCCAGCATTGCAGGCAAGGACATTTCACAATGATAGCATTATTTTTTAATACTCTACAGGAAACAAATGACTTTTTCATTCCTCTGGGCAAGTTTTGTAATATGCAGGAAAATCATCAGTAAAGACATATTTAGAATCCCTGAGAAAACTGGAAGAAAGATGGGTTAGGAAATATTCTTGGCGTAGCAATCTTTGCTGCCACAAAACCAAGCGGATCAATTCAATTACTCCATGAAAGCAAAACCAACGGAAATAGTTATTGTGCAGCAGTGGCTTAGTGACACTTTTAAAGCAGAAAGGGAGGTCTGGATGACATTCAAAACAAAATGCATGCTAAATCCTAAAAACAGGCACTGTGTAACAGAAGAGGGGAGTGCAGCAACTCCAAACATACTGAAATATCGAGAAAGTGGGGTGCGGTGGTTGCCCCGCTGAGAACTGGCAGGGAAACCACATGGTTGAGACGGCTAAATAGCAGATTAAGGGTTTTATGGTCCCTGCAGAGATGGCAAGCAGCAAGTTGTCTTAATTTTGTCCCATTTCTGAATACCAGCAGAGCTGCTCCAGACGCAAGTTGAGGCTGGAGCAGCCTCGGGACTGCTCCCTGTCAAGATCACCACTCTCCCCTTTCCACCAGCTGCCAGCTGCCCAGAGCCAAAGCTGTAATTATTGGCGAACAGATCGTGAGGTGGAAACCTGACCGGAAGCCTGAGCCTAGCTCTGAAAAACAAGAGATGTTGGGAGCCATTCAGACAAACAGAAATAAAGCGCCTTGCCTGTGCGGCTGAGCACTGATGAGCGTAGCCAGGAGGGGGCTGCAGAGCTCGCTGGCTGGCAGCTGCGCTGCTCGCGCCGGCGTTCGGGGAAAAACCAAACAAAGCAGGCTCGGACCTATTCTGACGCAATGAACATTAATAAGCAAAAATAGTTATTGCCTGCTTAGACCCTTTCTGTGCTTGAGCTCAGCAGTAGAGATGGAGTGTAAATGAAAAGAGGCAGGTTCAAAGAACCCCGCTGGAAAATAAAATCTGCCCTGCGAGCTACATTTTGAAAACCGAAGGAGCTGCTGTTGGAAATATCTGCCGCTCACGTCAACAGGACGCAGCATGCTCGAACAATCTCTCAACCAGCCAAGCATGAGCCTAACAGTTTCCAGTGACTCCGGTATTTTTTGTACTTGTTCTGTTTGGGAAAGGTAACTCCAGTGTGTCAGAAGGGATCAGCACAGAGGGAAGCAATTCAGCTCTGGCTGCGTGGAGCATTTCATCGGTGCGTTGCTGGAGTGCTGGAACACAGGGCTGCGACCGCCGACAGCCTCCAGCCCGGGATCTTTTCTTGTTGCAGCCACCTAGAACAAATACCCAGTGTATCTGGAAGATCAAGGCAATATCATGACCTGATCCCTAACCACCCAAGAGCGAAACAGCCTGGGAGAAGCAGCGTAAGGAGACAAATAAGCTTCTCATAATCCAAAAGCTGTTGTTTATTTGCAGTGCCTGGAGGCCTCGACCAGAACTGAAACTGCGTGGCGGTAACCAGTGCTCACGCGCTGAGTGAGAGCCCTTGCCCCAGAGAGCTTGTACTCCAGACAGGCGTGACAGATGAAGGGTGGGAGAAAGAAAACAGCAAACAAGCAAAAGATCTCAAAACTGATGCACAGATTGAGGGACAGATTTTTCCACGAGCTAAATAGATGAATACAGATCTTTTATCCCTAAATGACTTCCCGTATCATGTGGCCACCGTGCCTGTGTATGTATTTGTAAGTGGTACAGCCCTCTACGAGCACTTATGTTGGTGCTGAGTATTCAGTGTCCACAACATTCACGTTTCAGAGGATATCCAGCAAACTAGGTCCAGTCTGGTCCCATAAGCACCCAGAGCAGATCTGGCTTAGCAAAGGGATTTGGTCTCTGCTCTCCAAGGCTGCTCGGGGGCGTTAACTCAAGCACATTCAGTGAGGACAATCTCAAGATCCACATCAAGGGTGGGATCTGAGTTAAAACACCAACATGAAACACGTCCTTTGCGAGCCAGGGATGGGATTCAGCTCTCCAGAGTCCCAAGACACTGCAACATTACCCGAACCTCCCAGTTTAAAGGTGTTTTTGACTTGGACAACTGCAGCTTCAGGTGATGCTACAAACCTCCACGAGGGGTTTGCCTACACCTACTTTAAGAGCCCTCTTTACTTTCTCATAATTAATCCAAGATCAACAAAGCCATCACAGAACTGAGCACAGACAGATGTACTTAAGCAGGCCAGTCTGGTCTTCCTTCCAAAGACAGCATGCAGAGCCCTCATCTCACCCCAGAACAGCAGAGGAGAAGCACCAAAGAGCAGCTCTTTGGCAGAGCCCCCCTGAAGCAGAGTTGGAGCCCCAAAAAGTGGCTCTGTGCTGATGACAACCTGCACAAACCTGAATCTCAGCACATCTCTGACCACGCGCTGCGGCTGCCATCACCATGAGGGTTGCACAGACCCCTCTGCTCCTTTCCAGCCTCTCCTCTCCAAGAGAAAAAGGTGACAGCGGGACTCCAGGCCACGGTCTGTGCACTGCTGTGGCAAAGGGGCAGAAAGAGTAAGGCTGAAAGAAACGATCCCACAGTAACTGCAGCATGAGACAGACAAAAGACCATTGAAAAGACATTGGATTTCTGTTGCACTAAGGCTTCTCTCTGGGGAGCACAGAGCACGCTCCTGAGAACACTGCATCAAGGGTCTTCACTGCCATCAGTGAGCAGCGAGAGAACCTGGAGTAAACAGAAAGGGTCAGATCAAACACCTCCCGCCCACGCAGAGGGGCCCTGGGAAGCAAACCAAATCAACTGATCTCCAAAAACGCTTTCCTTCTCACCAGGGACTGGAAAGGCTTCCTGAAACACAGAGCATGCTGTTTAAAGATGACACTGCTCAAAGGCAATGCTCTTTTTCTTTCGTCTGTCCCCAAACAAGGATGGAGCAAATGAGGGACAGCTTTAGGTATCCGAAGATGAATAGGGAATAGAAGACAGAAGATTTATCTTGTTGATAAATCTGAGTTGTGTAAGGAGAGCAGAAAGCACTGGCCGTTTCTCTGTATCTTTTAACTCATACATAAGAATGTTTTTCAATCAGTTACAATGGGCTCGTGAGATAACCGGGGATTTCAGGTGCTAAATGAATGGCATACATTTGGCATCTGGAAATAATTCACACTTGCACAATACAAGACCTAGTGCATCTGTATCTTCCCCAACGCCAAACGCAGATAATCACACGAGCAGACATGACTCACAGCAAGCTTACTCCAGTCCCTAAGTTTTCACACATCAATTCTTTGCAAAATTTTATAAAGAAACCTGTTTTCAGCCTGCCACATTTGTAAGTCAGATCATGGCAGCAACAGGAATAAACAACAGTTGTTTGCCCTTGTGCTGCACCTTTCATCCAAGGGCTCTGCAGTCATTATTCAGATAAGTCTTGTGTTGCTGCTTTGAGACAAGCAGATATCATTATCCTCGCTTTATAGATAAATAAACAGAGGTCAAAGAAATCCCCCAAGGCAATTTAGAGAGTTAAATACCTACATCAAAGGGTTTAACAAAGACTGATATCACTATTCCTACCAAAAAGGCAAGGAAACAGAGAAAGACAAGTTGAAGCTGTGAGCCCAGCATCAGATAACTGGGCCTGGATCTTTGGTCTCTAAGAAAACCTCACCTGAGAGCCGTCTCCCCATTTAACAACTAGTATCAGCTCCACCTAGAAACAAACAATCGCGTAACGCACCTGAACACACCCCCGGGTTTGCTTACTGTGACCTTCAAACAAAGCGAGCGTTTGCTACAGAAATTAAATATTTACACGGAGTTTCTAGTCATCATCTCCCTGCCGGGCGCGGTTTGCCTGGTGCCTCCCTTCTGGGTGCGTGTCCCTTCAGGCCTCTTTCGGGACTTCATGATCCTTGTGGGTCCCTTCCAACGTGGGATATTCTATGATTCTGCTTCGCTGCACCTTCCCCAGGGCCTTGACTGTGAAGGGATGGGTCAGGATGGGTTGGGACGGATCACGACGGTGCAACTCCTGTGAGCCACCCCCTGGGCCCTCAGCCATCTGTGCCTGACCAGGCCTGAGTGGAACCATCCCTGCTGCTCCTCCAGCGTTTCTGCTAGAGATGTCAGAACGTTCCTGAACAATTCTTTTGGATATTCAGTCCTTGTTTATTTGCCTAATTCCATCATTTTTCAGCTGGACTTTTGGCTAGGGGTAACGCTCATTTAGCATTTGGGTGCACAGCTCTGTTGTGCGATATGGCCCTACTACTGTCGGCCGTAAAGACCACGCTGACAAAAGGCTTCTGGAGGAGGCATTAAAAGGGGCTTTAGAAGCCTCAGAATCTTAAACATCAAACCCAATGATTCAGATCAAGGGCTATTAAATCAGTTAGAGATGGTCTGCAATTCAGGTCAGTCAAACTCTTGCTCTGCTTCTGCAGCACGATGTGCAGTCTTTTACTTCGGTCAAATTGAGCTGGTTTTACCCTTTATGAAATCAATAGGACTCTCCCAGAGGGCATGGGCCATGTCGTGGTGACTGCCCTTCTTCACCACAGCTCTGCCCAGGGCATAGGGCAGCTGCTCCAACTCGCTGATGGTCCCAATACTTCCCACAAGGGCCTCAAACAATGGCTAAAATGGAGTCCTCTGGGCGCCACCTCGGTTTAAATAATAAACAAGGGTGGTGAGGCACTGGAACAGGCTGCCTTGAGAAGTTGTGGATGCCCCATCCCTGGAGGTGTTCAAGGCCGAGCTGGAAGGGGCCTTGGCCAACCTGATCTAGTGGGTGACATCCCTGCCCATGGCAGGGGGGTGGAGTTAGATGGTCCTTATGGTCCCTTCCAACCCGAGCCATTCTATGATGACAAGGTCCTTCTGTCCTCCCTGTGTGTTCTCTCACTAATGTAAATAAAAACATGGAAAGGTTATTTAAGTATCCCTTAATTTCCTAGTAATTATGGTGTTCCTCTCCTCCTCTTTACCCTGAACAATGCACATGAGCTTGTACCAAAACAGAAGCCATCAGAGCAGCGTCAGAGTTCAGCATCTACAGCCAGCCCCTAGCTACCTCCACATGGGGCCTTGGAGGAGCCTCACAGCCCTCGTCCCCTCGTTAGGAACAAGCCACCGAGTCGAGGCAAATGATGGTAGCGCGGAGTTGCCAGCTGGACAATGGTTGACATGGTTACCCTTTTCCTTTTTGTGCTACAGGTATGTAGTAAGTTCAGCTTCAAAACCTCACTACAATGCGTAACACAATGCCATGCCATCTCTTCCTATTACCATAGAAGAAAAGAATGTGCCATTGACAGACTTCGGTGCCCTTTTAAAGCAGAACAGCTCTGACATCAAAGCTCACAGCACTCCTCTGCAATAGGTATTCACTGTGTCTTTGTGGTCAGGAACTAAAACATTTTTATGAAGTTCTAAGGGAAAAAATTATCTCCTGAAAATGAGTCTCTTGTAGTAAGTGCTGCAAATAATGAACAGCTGCACTGTTTCCTTTGGAAGGTGAAACGAAGGAAATGCAGCCTTAATGTGCATTTAGGCAGGAACGGTCAGTCTCCAAGACATTTATTGGGCATAATGGAAACATTCAGTTGTCAAAGGGAACATTCAAAAAAATTGACAGAGTTAGGCAGGATGCATTATTTAAATACATATTTATCTATCAGAAGGAAAACAGCTGCAGATTAGGGGGGAGTGTGATCAACCATGGCTCAATTGTAGCCTCTACCATATGGTTTTTGTCTGACGGATTAGGGGACTACCTTAAATCCATTTTTCCCCGTTTGCAAGTGGGGCCTACGTACTGCAATACAAAAGGAAAATAAAAAAGCGCATCTATCTTCACAAGATGTCCTTTCTTTGAGGGCTCTGCTGCCACTCCGTGACAAAAATGACAGCTCCCTCAGCACACCCGATGCGGTGTGAATTTGTACGCTAACGCCGCGATGGCAGTTCTTGCACTCACGCTCTGCTGCAAGACTTGCATTCAGTCCCCTTACCCATCCTATAATCCTTCAGGCTTATTTCACCCCTTGCTTCAGTGCAAAGCTGGTGGGTATTTCACTGCAAGGAGCCTGGTCTCCGGGTCAGTTCTACAGCCTCCTGTAGCAGCACTCAACCTGCCCTGCTCCACATACATTAATGCTCCAATATTTTTTCTACATGCATCTCAAAATAGCCTTGGGAAGAAAAAAGCAAGCACCCAAGCCATGCTGCAGCCTAAATCCATTTCTTGAAACAAAACTACCATGGAACCATTAAGGTTGGAAAAGCCCTCCGAGATCATCTGGTCCAACCATCCCCCTACCACCAGTGTTGCCCACTAAGCCATGTCTCTAAGTACCACATCCAACCTTTCCTTAAACACCCCATGTTTGGTCCATTTTGGGCTGTACACAAGGGTGCGAAGGGACAGTTAGCAACTAACTACTGCTTATTCATGTATGTTGGTTGAATTGCATGGCTTGTTGGAGTCGTGGTCATGTTTGCATGAAATGCTGCTTGGCCCAAGCTCAGAAAATCCCCTGAATAATCCCCTGTGCATCGCGTGGAAGCTGCCACACTGGAGCTCTGATCCTAGCCCAAGACCTGGAAGGGCTCGTGTAATACAGAGCAATTAATTCTGGTCCTGTTGAAGACAAAGAGGACCTTGGCAATTGATGTGCCTGGCTGCAGGATGCCCTCTCAGGCAATAAAGGAACGTGAATTACTTTTCCTTTTCACACAAGTCAGATCTTTCCAATAGTGATAAATGCAATTATCGAAGCACAGTATCTTTTCTGTCCTGACAAGGTGCACTTTACCTAGCCCAGATGTGAGGCGAGGTCCCCACTCTGCAACACCACAACCTTCATGCTCTCCTGATCGTAAACCCTCGATAAGGACGGGACACTGCAGAAGCTCCTTTGGCCCCCCAGCTCACACATGCTCTCCGAAGCACATATAAATTGTAAATCCATTTTGTGTAAAAGCAATGCCCATAGAACACATGCAGTGGAAACCCTGTTGCACTCAACGCTCACTGGGGAAACAAACTACTGCAAATCTCCCCGACTTTCCCATCGTGCCTGTGCTTGCCCTAGCTCCGATACGGCGCTGTGCTTGGTACAGCTGGGGAGCCACTGTTCTGTTGTCCAGCAAACCAACTCCACGGCAATTTGAGCTTCTACTGGATTATTTTGACCAAATAAATTGCTCGCTCAATCTAAGCAATGTGCCAAGTCCATAGCAAGATTTTAAGTCGATTTTCTTAAATGAGGCTCTGTGGCTGATCCACCTGTCCTCAGTGTGTAAGAACTGAGGCCTGACCCTACAGCAACTTTTCATTGTTTTCCAGCAGCTCCTGGCAGCTCAGGGCGCTGGCTAGCCATTTCCAGCAAGGTCAGCACCCATTTCCAGCTTGGGTCAGGATCAGATACTCATTTAGACATATTTCTGCCCACATAAAGTTAGGAAACTTGTTTATCTTTAAGTAAAGGGAGGTAGCGTCACTGAAATAAATTGAAGTATCACTTCCTGAAGCATACCGAACTATTTCCGCATGTAAACGTGCCAACTAACTCACTTAGTGAGACGAGGGAAACAAGGACTTGTTGCACTCTGGGGTGCGTTAATAGGAATTCTCTTCACTCACTGTCATGAGAGCACCATGGCTATCAGGAACTCCACTTCTTAGAGCTGTTGAAAGGAGGTGAGGAAAGGCCCCGCTCTTCAAATCTGCTGGATTTGAAGAACAAATCTATCCATCTATGGATGGGTGCCACCAAGCCCCGGAGTTGCTAGCTATTCCTTCCCCTTTAAAAAAAAAATCCATAGCTCTACATTTGTCCCTACATTTGGCTTTACATTGTTTTTCAGAGTAAAGGTGAATTTCTTTTTTATTTCCCCCATCCCAGTTCCGTATTTTCAAACCATACAAAAAGCTTGGAAAGTTCACACCTACTGCAAACTTTTGATAACAAGATTATATACTTGTTTCCATTTTAATTTGATGGCTCGGTGTCAGGGAGTAACAAACTTCAGAAAGTTTTCTTCTTTGTTGGTTTGATTATCTGTGGCTTTATTTATTTATTTTAAAAACTACATTAACTCTATAATTGAATTTTATATCACAGCACTTTCAGGATGTGTCAATTTCAAGAAGATCAGAGAGCAAAAATATTTTATGCAGTTGCAGTTATGGGTCCCTTGTATAAATCCTACCAATTTTAACTTTTTCATACTTAATATTTCAAGGAGAAAACACTTGAAAACTGCTTCACAGGCCTGCAACAGACTTTGCTGCTGACAGATTATAATGGAAAAAGCGCCATCAAGAAACAACATTATTTCAGGCTCTGTTTCCAGAGGTTGGTTGTTCTTTTTTTTTTTTTTTTTTTTACTGATTTTTTTAAGCGCCGCAAATAAAGGATGGAGAATCAGGATATTTAGCTGTCTAAAGATGGAAATAGATTTCTCTGGTGACTTTCAAAACTGTTTTCCGAGATGAAAATTGTTGGAAATCAGGCAAGTCGGGTCCTAACCTTCTGAAACATTTCAGTAAATCCCATAAAACACCTTCCTAATATCTTTAAGCTACCTGAGAGCCTCTGGAAATCTGGCTCCAGTGTTTCACGTGCTTACAGAAGGGAGGAAGCTTAGATTAGTTTTTAAAAACTTCTTATGAGATTCAGCCCCGCTGCTCTTCAAATCCGTAGCGCGGCACAGCCTGCTGCAGAAGGAGAAGCTGGACCCTAGAAAAACGGCTCCTGATGTTTCTGACAAAACCAAATGAGAAACCAAACGTAACGAGAAGCAGACTTCTTCACAAAAAGGGGGCACTGACAACCAGCCGCTGTAAGAGCCTAAGTCCCGTAGGGTCAGGCTTGCTTTTGTGGCTGTAAACTCAACGACTGCAACCGCGCGCCAAACCCTGCTCTAACACCGGTCTGAAGTTAGCTGCAACTCTCTGACGTTTCCCCAGAGATGTTTGCTTAACAGGAATTTCCTTGAACACGAAGCATCTTTAATGATTCTATCAAACCCAAGTTAACAGCTTGGGGATGTACAGCCATTTGCTCTAGCATCAGAAATGTCTGTTTTAGAGCTTCAGCACAAACATTTTCTTTTTTTTTTTTAATTCTCAACAAGGTTGTTCTATTTAGCTTGGATCTGATCGTAACTCATCGGTACTTAATTGCATTACAAACAGCAAGAGCATCCTAAAATCCTTTCACCTCTACTGAATCTATGAAGCTAGAAACAAATAACTAAGCCTGTTTCCATATCAATATGCAAAATATATGCATATTGCTCTCGCAACACACAGGTAGAAGTAAGGATATGAGGCTTACCCTCTGTTTAGTTATGCTAATTCCCTTGATGCCAGTAGATTTACTCCCTATTTATTTGGGTATAACTAACGAGAGGTCCATGCTGTTTATTTTGATGCGTGCAGGCAAAACTGTAAACAAGACTAAATTTCCATCACAAAAATGTGATGTCTAAAAATCCGGTATTAAAGGTAGGAAAAAAAAATATGTAAGCAGCAAAAAAAAAGGGGTCCGGCAAGTTCCTCACTTCTCTACAATCTCTTTTTACTAACTACAACCAGCCTCGTTTCATTTCTTTGTTCTTTGCCATGGTAACATGGTATTGGTTTCACGGAGCTGATTTTCAACGCTCTTTATTAAATGCACAAACCCGCTGAAAGGTTGCTCATCCTAAAAACAGTTTGCTATGTCAGAACGCCACATACCCTTCCTTATAATTTGTGCGTTAACACAGGAGGTTCTCTGAGTGATGAAGGGATCGGTGTGTACGAGCAGCATTATCTCCATACCCAAGTTTTTGTACACAGAACCAAGCACTTGAATACCGCACGGGTAATTTTGAACCTTAAACTATTTTTAACTGCGTATCGCTGAACCAAACAGCAAACTGATGTTTGAGGGGGGTTTGGAGCAGGGCTGCAAGTAACCAAGCTATTATCTTCAAAAGCAAGTTTGACCCTACTGAGTTTAGCTCATTTCCACCAACTGTTTGCCTCCTACAAAAATCTGCTCCCCATTAACTTCTGTTCTTTTGATGTTATCAAATCACACGCTGAACCCAAAGCACTCAGCTGTCCTTAATTATCTTCAGCCTCTACATCCCCGTGACCATCTCGGAGCCCCTCCCCACGTCTGTTCCCCCAAATTAGCATTGTCCTTTGGCCCATGGTTGTCTCCTGGCAGGCCCTGAGTCCTGAACTTGGGAGCAAGACTTCTACTTCTCCTCTAACCTCCTAGTCCATGGCCGGGGCTTGATCTGAAGACAAGAACAAAACAAAGGAAGTAACTCCAGCCCCCCCGCCAGCCCTGGGAAGAGCTTTGGGATTTGAGACAACAACGGAGCAGAACTTTCTGTAAGCCGAACAAAATTACTTGGACGGCTTTCCAAAAATTGATATTCGTGGATACCGCGCTGATTTTCAATATGCCACATCCAGCAACAGCCCCGCAGAGAAAAGAAAAGCAGACTTGTACCTGACAGCGACGGGAAGGAAAGGCACGCTCACTGCTAGAAACCCTCGTGCTGACACCGCCGTGAGACCTGCCCACCGCAGGAAGGAACCTCTGCAACTCAGATCCTGACACAGCAGCCCCCTGGCACCGTGTTTTTCTTATATTTTTGTCAGTGAAACTTTCTGCTGTCTCTTCCACATGGCAACACCAGCTCACAGCTGAACAAGGCTCAGAGAAAAAACAGTCCTCAATGTCCTGCCATGGGAGGGAGGGAATCGCACAAATTGCAGCTACCCATGCTCAGTGTGATGGAGATACAACCTACAGCAGCTTAGTGAGGTGATAAAAGCTTGCTCCGCACAAAGCTTTGGCTAGAGATTATGCTGTGTAAATGAGTGAGGCAAAACCCTGCTGATCTGGTAGTGCACGCCTCCAAGTATCTCCAGATTTAGTTCATTTTCATGTATAGATGGGAAATTTTAGTTATTATTTCCTGGAAAATGCAATCACCCGTTGTGACCTACGGAAAAATTACAGATGCCATCAGTAACTCACGGTGTCTTCAGCGTGAATATGACAAGTACAGAGACTCTTAGGATCTCTGAAGGTATTTACATGAAAATTAAAAGGCATTTTGAATCAGATTTTCTGCTCAAAGCCGTTGGCTTCGGAATTCCTGCCTAACTTGGTTGTCGCCCCCTCCCAGCCCAACAAACCACTCTGAGCATCAGGCATGGTAAAGGTCCCTGCGGCTGTCTTACAGGGGTCAGGGTCACCCCATGGAGCCTGAAAGCAGGGGGAAGAAACCACGACCTTCCCCCATCACCCACGAGTTGTTCCCTCGGCTATATTCACAACCAGGACGGTAAGCTCCCGTCTCCACTTGAGGGCTGCCCCGTCTGTACAGCATCCTGCGTGCAGGTGCTCCTCTACAAGCAAAATCTCTGCCTGAGATTATCCAGTTTGTGATTGCGTTCTTGAAAGCAGAGTGACGGGAAGACTTTCTTTACACCCTGCTAGGAATACTCTGTAGTGCATAAACAGCCGGATAAAGACGAAAGCTGTTATCTTCAACTCTTCTGCATCTTTGATTCTTTTAGTAGCTGAGTCAAAGTACGACATTTCTGCTAAAAGGAGTCATCAAATTTTTGATGCCTGTTTAACAACTGTCGCATCAGTGATGTTACAAAGGCAACAAATGTAAAAAATGCTGCTCCTCCCCAGACCAACTCCCGAGGAAAGCGTTTCTCCATTCAGGCTTACGCTGATACGAGCGTATAACACGCTCGCAGAGACACGACAAAGACATGCCCTAGAAGAACAAAACCCCGAGTACAATTAAAGAAAGCAGCATGAGCCCTGAACTTCTGGAGAGCATTGCCAAGTGAAACAGCAGCAGCTGAAGAGCAGCGCGGCACGGAGCGCAAGGAGAAGCGTTGGACAATCTGTTAGCGAGCTCATTTCATTCTGTGCGCGGGAAGGCACGAGGCTCCTGCCCTGCAAAGAGCGGGTGGCTCCGGGGAGAGATAAATCCCTTCTGCTCCCAAGCTCCGTAGGAGCTGAGGAAGTCAAACAGGGACCGCGGGGACACGTTTTCCCTTGCCGTTGCACGCTGCTGCCACTCTCTGCTGCACCGGCCCCGCGGTCGGCTCTGCAGGCTGCTGTCGGGGATGCTGCAGCATGTGGAAGAGAGAGGGCTGCTCCCAGCGGACCTCGGCTCCATCTGTGTCACTCCATCCGTGCTCGCTGCTGCGTCTGGCTGAACGGCACTTACAAGAGTGAAGGCACAGCTCTCGCTATTAAGCGAACCCTCTTACCTTCATCTGTTCCCTAGAACTCCAAGTGCCCTCGCGAACTAGAAGATGCATAAAATTAAAGACCAGTAAAAACATAAAGACCAATTTCCTCTGCAGGAACCGAGAACATTTTTAAAAGGGGCTGAAACATTTATAAAAGTTGAGACATTTATAAAAGACATTTATAATTTTTCAGAAAACAGGTTTTTGTTTCAGCCAATCACCCTCCTACTGTACAGCCAGTAACTGAAGACCCCAATTCACTTGCCACTGCCAAAAAATTAACCCATGAATATTTTATTTGCTGGTAAAAAGCAGCTCTCCAGCAACTTCTGTAGGTCCTTGGCAGTCTTGCATAGACTAGGAAAGGAAAATGTTTCAAGAATAAAATAACCTTCAAAGTTTAAAAAGGGATACTGGTCTTAGTTTCTTCCTTAAAATACACCACTCTGAAATACGGATTTCCTTAAATAAACACGTTTTAAGGCTGCTATTTAAATGTCTCTGCTTTCCTGCTGGGCTTTGAGGAAGCAGTTTCCAATGGCACCACTAGCTAGGATTCCTGCCTGGGACTCGGGAGACCTGGCTCGGGTCCCAGCTCGCCGGGTTCATTCATTGCTTCTGCTCCGAGATTCCCAGAACTGCCAAGTTTTTGCGAAGTGCTTTGGGATACACTAATGAGAAGAGCTAGCATTGTGATTATACACTCTTAGTCATCATCCCTCGTACTCATTATTACCTCCTTGTTTTGTTTTGTTGTTTTTTTTTTTCTACAGGATGAAGAGAGGAAAGCTTTAGTTTGCTCACAGCATCATTTGAGGTTTCTGTGCAGGCATCAAGTGGAGGAGCCTGACCTTCAAAATGAGCTCGGAGGCACGTTCGTGGAAAGCCCAAGCACCAGTTGTGGCAAAACCTGGCAAGGCTGGGCGACGAGCCAAGCTGTCCGTACACTACACAGTCACGTGCATTCATGAAATGCCTCTTTCTGTTCTAAAAGTGCACTATTTAAAGCAACCAAGACCTTAGTTTCAGGTCTATCCAAGTGACAGCAACTCCAGTAGGTCGCCGGCATCAGGCTCCAGCAAGTGCTCGGGACAAGTAACCGCTGCATGCTTGGGAAGCTTTTGGAAGACGAGCGGTCTAGGCACGAAGCCGCACACATCAACTCCAACAACTCTGCTGTTCATCAGGAGTCCCTGCTAGCAGCAAAGGCTTCCTGGAGACTGCTATTCATGCAACAGGCATATCCTTCTATACAACAATGGCTTTTCAATGAACAATCTACCAACAACAACCACTTTGAGTATAATTAAGTAATTAATTATATTTTCTAATCTATTAAGCCTTGATTGCTTATCAAAGCATTCAGCTGGATCATTTTCCTCTTGTCATTTCCAATTAATTTTGCCTTTATTTTTTTTTAAACAAAGGAAAAAGTCTCTCAAACTTCATGGGGAATCGGGGCTTCAGTGGAGCAGAAAGAGCAGTTGATGTTTTTTTTTGAAACCACAGTTTACCAACAGATGATGTAAACACGACTCCACAGAAGTAGAGCACCTGATTGCTCCGAAGTAGGAAGTGCTTATCGTTCGCATTAGTGAAAAACTCATAAAGCCAGTAATGCTTTTACGGCTCTAATAATCCCCGAAGCTATGCAGTCGCATTCACCACGGTGCAGGATTAAACACAGCAGCACGGGGTAATCAAGAATTAAACTCATCTGGCATCACATCTGCAAATCGATGCAGACTGGTATCTGCTGTTCAAAACTGCCAGCTACCCACACCAAGACTACGAGGACATTCTTAGGTGGCTGAAGCTTGCACAGCTCCAAAGTCCACAGAATTACTCTGGCTCCGGAGAACTGGAAGCCCAACCCACATTTCACAGTCTTAGTTGTTAAAAATGAGTATGTACCCTACAGCTTTATCACAAAATAACCTAATTTTGCCAACAATTTGTCCTGGGACTTTAGGTGAGCAGAGGAAAGCTGCAAGTATCCAACATGGGGAAGGAAAATCTTGGCTGTTTCAGGTCCCCTTTTATATTTGGGAAATAATTTTTGGAGAGAAAAACCACCTTTTCTACCCTATGTTAAGTGTCCTAGTGCATTAATAAATTCCCTTATTAAAGAGGGAATTTATTTGGTCTAACAATGCATCCTGCTCTGCTGTGTTTGACCTCACAGAGGAAAAAAAAAATCAATAACCAGAACCCAAACACATCAGTGTTATTCATGGCACAGGTAATTAAACCAACTCAAATTGTGCCCTTTGAAATTTTACAATTGGAAAAAAAAAAAAAAAGCAACCCTAAAAATGTGTCAAGGGCAGGATTTAACCTCTGGGAAGCACTCGGAAGCAGCCAGGCTCAGCAAGGCAGGTGGGTCTCCTGGGAAGGGTTTGAAGAACAGCTTCAGATTCTCTTACATCCCCTTTGTCTGCATTAGCAGCAAATTACAAGCCTCTTTGCATGTAGTCATCTATTAAACTATTAAAAGGCAAATGAGCCAGGTTTTCTCCTTCTTACTCCTTGTCCAGCTGGGCCAGGAATGTTTTTGCATTGTATACAATGCATGCACGAAGGTAATTGATTGCTTAATCCCTCGAGGGCATAAAATCCAGCTGGAATGAACCGCAGGGCCACAAATGAGTGCTGTGGTACACAGAAAAAGTGGTATAAAGAAATATATACAATGGTATGAAGAAATATACACCATGTACTATATTTAAGGTATATAGTACATACGATACGGAAATTACAACAAAAATACAATTTATAAGTACCTGGTTGTGATTACAGTGAGAGAAAGAGCGATCCCTGCATGAAATGAGATGCAGAACATCGTGATGAGAGGAAAATTTCTCTCAGATGGAAAAGCAGAAGATAACCTACTAATGACGGCCGGGATGCAAAGTTCCACTACAGACTCTGCGCTACAGAAGCAGCTGTGCTTTGGCTGTTAATTTTCCCTTGGGATGCCAGGATTTCTAGGGTGCACCTAGGAGCTGGGATGATGCCACGTGTCCTTCCTGCCGTGGAGCTCTTACAATTCCTTCTTCTTCACTCTGCGGGGTTGTGTGGTCTCAGCACAGCTCTGGGATCTTTCCCTCGGGCTCTGCAGCCCTGCATCCTTTCCTCAAGTGTTGAAGTCTCTGCAAATCTAACACAATGAGTTGCAGCAAATAACATTTCCTCATCAGGCAAGGTGGTTTTAGTTATTCTGAAGCTGGGAGAGCAGGACTGGAAAATTACCCAGCTGGGTACTGAAACATCACACATAAAGTACAGTCAAATGGAACAAACCACACAAAATTAACTGCGCTCGCTTCTGAGGATAATGATTGGAAAAGATGCTTCATAAAATAAAATATAATGCTCATTATGCTTTTATGGAACGTGATTATTTAGCCTTCCTCGCTACAGGGAGCGGCCCAAAGCTAATATTCACCGAGGTCCCATGCTGAATTCCAGGACAGAGCTTTTCAAACTTTTTCAACTTGGCTGCTATCGACCCTGAGGCACCATCACCCAGCACAACATCTCTGCTGACTCGGTGAACTTCGCTGCTCGCATGATCCCACAGCTCAGCCGTTCTGGGATCTGTGAGTTTTCCACTCTGAGTACGGAGACTGACCACTGCAAGGCTCGGAACCTCGAGCACCCAGTGAAAAAAAAATTATCTCAGAAAACATCGAGAAGAGAGAATTTCAACATTTTGCCAGGATCATTTCCTATTGGAAAAGCACAGTTGTTGCAAAAGCAACGGTGTTCACAGGAGTGTATCGGTTTTGATTAATTTCTTCACCAATAAAATTCAGAGATCTTATTTCTATTACATTGTTTCACAGCAGACTTGAAGCAAAATATACTTTGGTTTGCTTGTCCAATAACAGAATAAAAACTCAAAGAAATCTTATAAAAAACATTAGCTACCTAAAAAGATTCAGCAGTCCCAGAGAAGTTTCTCTTGTCTTAAAACTGTGACATTTTCATTGTGCCTGAACCTTATCCTCACCAGCTTAAACTTTTCCCTAACGCATCTGCTGTTTCTTGTTAGCTCATGCAAAGGCTTGTGGCAGATTTTAGGCTGACAAGAAACCCAGAACGCTTTTAGCTTGCATTAAGAGTAGCTGTGAAAATGCTGGAAATGCAAATCGAAAGGGGTCTCGGGAAAGGAACTGCTGTCCCCAAGGCATCAGCTGTGTCCGAGAGGCAGGAACCCATATGTTTCCAGCCCCAAGACCAAAAGTCTGTCTTTCTTCAAGGAGCTGAGTTTTACCTCGGCTGTGTGAGAAAATGCCAGGCTCGACAGAAGCTAAAATTGTGTCTGGAGGCATTTGGAGTGGGTTCAGGGTTCACCGGTGTTCCCCTGAGCAATGCTTTCTGCACCTGTTTCAAATCAAAACCCTGCCTTGTCTTCTCCAACAGCCTCTTATTTGTATTTTTCATCATTTCGGGCACCTGCCACACCAATAACGTTTCCTTTCCAAATGCAATAAAAAGGATGCCGCTCAAGCTGAAAAACTTACCTGCTACTTGGCTTTTATTGGAGCCACAGCCCACGGGTGAGTATGGCAGGGCTTGCTGCAAATACAATTTGAGCCTTTCCTTCCCAGGTATTTATCTGTTCTACCAATATGATTTACACCGGACCCAAGCTGGTTACTTGAAGGAAAAATTTCTGCAGCTGAACATCAACGGAAGGATCTGACGTTATCCTCAACGTGCGACAACGAAGTTCTGTCAGGCGAGGAGATCTGCTCAGAGATTTTGCATTTGGCAAAATCCATTTCCAGCTCTAAATACCCCATTGCACTTAATTAATTAACCCATTCATTTTTAGGTATTAAATTATATTTTTTATATATTAATTACTACAATATTCACACTGCAGTAAGATCTAAAACCCTTCAGTTAAGACTTCAGCCCCGGCGTGGCAGGCAGCAATACATTTAGGACTGTACTTGAGCAGCCCAAGAAATAGGACACCGCCAGACGGGTGAAAGAAGCGATGAAACAGAGTCAGCAAGGTGACAGATCTGAAACTAGGGTTCAGAGAAAGTGAGCGTTGTGCCTCACAGGGACACTTGAAGCAAAGTTGTGGGAGTGTGTGGAGAGTAAGTGCGTTGGTCTCTGAGCCGCAGCCAAGTTGTGCCCTTGCCACTTGGATGCAAACAGGACCGTAACGGGCTGGAGGGACGATGAGTGTGGAGGACACCGGGACATTTACTGACTGCCCAGCCCCTCCTCGTCCCCCCAGGAATTGATTTCCTCTCGGAAGCCTCATGTCTCGCACATGGGAACAATCTTTCCCATTAAGGGACAGTGATATTTGGGCTACTAATGACAGAGAGTGGCCCTACACAACGCTCACGCTGACAGGAGGCATACAGAGAGTTTAATTCTTTTACATTTCTTCTTCCAGGACACACGGCGGCAAGGAAAAAACCACACCAGAAAACTTCTTCGAGAAAAATAATCAAATCTATGTCAGGGACTCAACTTGGTGAAGAAATTCATTTCTCTGTCAATACCAGAGGAAAAAGGGTTTCTCATCCTTCTCCTTGGGTATTGAAAGTCATTCATTTAAAAATAGATATATAGATGTATTGCCATTTTTGACTGCTGAAACAATGCACTAGCAAGACAGTTAACTGCCTCTGGATAGTAAATAAATTTCCTGCCTTACTGAGTGAGGTGAATACAAAGAGATGAAGCGCTAAATCCTGCCCATGGCATGCCATCTCTATCTTAGGTTGTCATGCCAGCAAAAATTATATTGAACTCTGTCCAAGTAAATTCTATCCCAGAAACATTCCTATTAAATACATCGGGGAAGATCTGGCTCGCGTTTACATCGGTGTGAATGTGCAAACAGGTCTGTACCCAGAGCTTCAGACACTGACAGCAGTGCTCCAGATGGGAGGATTTCATCTCAGGCCCTAGTAGCTTTCAACAGATGCTTCAGTGCTGGAGAAGGAGAATCTGTCCGAGCAGCTTATGCTATGCCATTTGAACTCTCCTAGGTCACAGTGAAAACAGTTTTAAAAGTGCCGTTTCAGAGAGTTGCAATCCCAAGTGCATTAAATAAACCATAATCCCCTCAATAGCTGGTACGTCCCTCTGCAGATCCATCCCACTGCTCCCTTCCGTCCTCAACGACCCCGATGTATGGCAGCCCTGTTGCTGCCAGGCACGAGACTCACAGCTACTCTGGACCACAAATATAAAGGAAACCCTGTAAACAGCACTAAATTAAGTGATCAGCTGGGGCATTTTAGGTAGCTGCAAACCTAACGTGCCACTGTGCCTCCATACCCACGTGCATCCAGTTACAACCAAGCCATTTCCTTTCCTCCTCACCTTGGCCCACATTCCTTACCGGTGTTCCAGCACAGCATTACGAAGTGCAACCTGATGTATGCACATTTTTTACTTTTTTATTACACAGAAAGAGAGAGCACCAATTTGGAGTGACTGGACCTGCTCCTGGAAGAACAGTGTAAGCCTTCAGCACTCAGTATTTGGATTTGTGTCACGAAATGCCAGAGTTTTTCAATCACATCAGCTAAGAGCTAGAGATAAGATAAGGCCAGAAAGGGAATTACATGGGATATACCCTGGTATAATTTGGCTTTATGGCTGGGGAGGGGAAAAAAAAACATAAAAAAATCAGAGGCAGCCACAGAAAGCCCTAGTGATTGTTAAGATTTCATCTTAAAAACAACTTATTTACTGGGAGCCAAAATTGGGATAACGTTTCAAGAAGCGTCTCTCTGGCTTAAAAGCTTCAACCTGGTTGTCAGACCTGACTTAAGCACTGCTTCAGTTTAAATTCTGAGCGCCTAGGTGCGTGAAAGCCCCTGAGATTGTTTGGGCTGGGGGGGTGTTTAAAAAATATTGTTATTTGGTTGATTTGCAAGAGAGAGGCTACTAACTGCCTATACCACGTTTGAAAAGGGACCTCTGTATTCCTGAACACTTGGAAAACTTGCATTAGAATTCCTCAGGCACATTAAGAGATACCAGTCCACATAAATCTGGTTTTTCTAAAAGCTCAAGAGCTTTTTTTCACAAAAGCTCTGACTGCTCTGAAATAGGCACCTAAGAATACTCCAGGGGAACAATGTAGGACATTGGAACAACCGCCTGCATTACACCTCGGGTTAACTACTTTTCTGTAGGTGTTTCTATAGTACCTGGCACAATGAGCCCTGATGCTAATTGGGGTCTCGGGTCGAGCGCTGAGGACTGAGTGGCCGTGACCCACTTGGACCTGTGGCAAACCGGGGGCAAGCTGCCTCAGCCCTCCTGTCCCCAAGTCCTCTCCTCTAACCATCGCCGTGACAGCTGCCCCTGGCTGAGTGACGTTCCGGGTGGCAGAAGCGAAGAGCAAGTTATCCCCAGCTACAGAAAACACCGCTCACGGTATCAGCTGCTACAGGCCCGCGGTGCTCCAGGGGAAGGCTTTTTCTCCCTCCTGGCCTTCCCCGGTTCCGCTGCTTGCAGCAGGGCAGCAGATTGCCGGACCGCAATCGGATGGAAAGCAGCAGCAGCACCTGTTACAAGTTAATTAGTTCATCTTGGCTCCCAGCAGCTGTTCATTTTGGTGTAGGCTTTATCTTTATTTTTTTTTTTTTTTTTAATGTATGTTCAGCGGAGCAGGAGACAGGGGGAGCCCTGAGCATTTGGTGTTACGTGATGTCAGGCTGGAGTGTGCGAGGTCAGCTCTGAACCACACTCTCTGCTACACGAAGCGGTCCCAGGCAGGACGGTGTCTGAGCAGTGAAAAGAGAAACGCCAAGCCTGTGCTTGTCACTGTGGCGAAGAAAAAATGATTTTATGTGTACTGAATCTGCTCGCAGTTCCCTGTTTTCTTTGGGTGTTTCGAAGAGCACGTCTCCCTCTCTTCAATTCTCATCCAACCTCACTTTCATAACCCATAAAGTGTTTTTTTTTTTCCTGGAGATATTTGATCCCTCACCCTATCTGCAAGGTGTCCAAGAGGGAAAAGGGGTGAGTTTGTGCATGTGCGGTATAAATGTCTTTTTCCCTGGAGCTATGCTGGGACCAGGAAACTGGAAATAATGCCTGAGTACAGTGGATGGGTTCATGTATCCCTCCCCACCCTTATCAGATGGGGCCAGACCCTCCCTGCACACCAAATGGCATCAGCTACTGGATCAGATGAATTTTGGCCAAGGTTATTACCAAGCTCTGAGGCTGTACAGCTTGGCACAACAGTGAGCTAGGTCCTCCTGTTAGTAAGTTCCTGTTGTCTCCAGTAAGGTATCAGAGGTGGTGGTTTGTATTTGTACAACGACTTGCAAAATGAACTGTGCCAGAGTCCCAGAAACTTCTTCCTGCACAATCACAGCTGATCAAGAGCAAACTCCCAATCTAACATCATGCCTCTGGTCCACAAAAATCAGTCCCTTTAGAAAATAAATAAATAAAACATACAGACATCTTCCGAGGAAGTACACGCTCAGAAAACCAACTGAATTAAATCAAGCTGATGATTTCAGCTGCCTTGGCAATCTGATTATACTGATAGACTGATACAGTTACGTGTTGTCCCCGAGATGAGTTGAATGATGAAACTGGTAATGAGTACATGACCACCTACAATTAAAAAAAAAAGAGCTTGGTAGAAATAGCAAACCAATCAGCAGATGGCAAACAGATGGATACAAGATTCAGAGATGTGTACATACAAAACTTAATTGAAATGAAAATTATTATTCATTGCAATAAATTCAGCTTGGGTGGATGAAAGGCAACATCCTTAAGTAAGTAATGGGAAAAACGGTTTTAAATAATTAAAGCTCTACTTATGAATGTCTCCTGAAGTATTCATGAGAATCTCTTCATAGGGATAATAAAGAATATATTGCTTCCAAACGACAAGCAAAGGTATTCACTGAGCTATAACCCCTGCAGATGGGAGCAGCACCTCCCAGTTGCAGGAGGCTAGAGGAATCCCAGCACCTGGGGTGGGATGTCAAATTGAAAGCATTTACGTGGATTATAACATCCTTTTCAAGAATAACAAACAGTTCCGAGCAGTAATAATAAAATTCATTCTCACATTATGTAATTTTCCCAGACAATACATTAGGCCACGATTTAACAAAAAAAAAAGTGCACTGCAGCAAAAAGGGAGATGAAATGCCTTAAGCTCCTCTGCAAACTCCCCACCAATTACAACACCTGACCTTGTGACTCAGCTCCCGAACAGGCACAACATCTGGAGGAAAGGAAATGAGCAGGTTCCCTCCCACGTACAAACGAGCATTTGAAATAAAGGCCCTTCTCCCATCATTACAAAGAACCCTTGAGATAGTATTTTTCAAAAATGTATGCCTCAATCAAATAGAATATACTCACCTTCAGACCCCCCCTTTTCTCATGCCTAGTTACAAAGCTTATTCCTTACATCTCCTCCTCTTGAATTTCAAATAATCATTCATTTCTCCTGCCTGTGGCTTCGATACTTCTAAGCGATGCCTTTCCTCTTCTACTAAGTTGGTCTGTAGGAAGAGTTAATAAACGGGCAAACGTCCGTCTGTTTGGAGATAAAATCTAAAGACTTGGCAGAATCATGCAGCTTGTGAGAAAAATGGAAAAAAAAAAAAAAAGCACAAAACAACAACAAAAGAAAACCACAAAAATGTAATTTTAAGAAAGGGTGTGGATTCCATATTAAAGACATGTGGGGATTCTGTATCTTTGGAAAAACCATGCTATTGCTCAGGTAAGCTGCTGTGCAGTCACCAAGGCCCAGAATCAAGATTTTTTGACTCCCCCTGTTCATTTGCTTTGCCATGAAAGTCGCACAATACATATTTCTAACCATCAACCTAGCCACTCTTTCCAAGAGTTTAATGCTCAGTAAACAAAGTTCTCTTCTGCACTGTTACAGAGAACTGATTCAGGTACTTGAGGTGCTGAGCCACATTTTCCAAAGGCTGTCGAGCCAAAGGACTCGAATTTGCTCCCAGGAACTGGGAGCATGGGACCACACCTTGCAGTGGCACACAAACTGCTTCCTGACACAATGCTGGGCAAAATCTCCTAAACTCACTTTGATCCCAACAGAAGCAGGGGGATGATGGCAATTCAAACAGCATCCTTCAGCAGCGTTCAGGATTGTAGGGTCCACAGGGTCTGACCTTGAGGGTCCTGAATACCCGTAGACCCTTGGGAATGCAGTGCAGCCCCGGGGCTCAGTCTGCCCTTGGGACAATCCCAGTGCAGCTGTACAGCTGCAGAACTAAGCAGTGAACATCAGAGAAAGCAGGAAAAACTTTAAAATCCCGTTAATCGTATGTATTACAACACAGCAAGAAGACAGGAGGATTTACTGTCCATTCTCCTCCTTCTTCTAGGGCATCAACAGCCAGCGTGTTCTGCAGGGAGAGAGAGATGTGAGCTGTTTAGTTCCTTGCTGCAGCCCCAGTGCAATCCCTTAATAAAGTCAGTGCACCGTGGCTGACGATGGGCTGTAACAGCCAGGGTTATGCCACCACGCTACAATGGAGAGCAGAGGTCTGCTGCGTTTGTAAGATTTCCCATTCCTGGATAAGGTGTTACTGCTCTGCCGGCCTTCCACCCACGCACGATGAGCTAAGATTTGCTGTTAGCTCGGTTCTGGAGCTGTCTGGAAGCTGGTTTTCTTTTTGCAGAGGAGGGGGACAGGCGCCACATGCAGACGTGCCCCAGCACAAAGCCCTCCTCTCCGGCAGAAAATACTGCAGCTCTCGCTCGAGCAGCTGAAAGCACACAATGAGGTTTTCTTTTCCAATTGAAACTGCAGGCAGAGGAGAGGGAGGTAGAATATTATTATTACCTGGGTTGAAATGTGCCCAAATGCAGCCCCCCCACTTCTCTTTAAAGGAAGAAAGGAATAAACCAGGTGCTCGCTTCTGAGTGGGGGGATAATAGACCAACACTAAATTAGAAAGAATTTGAATACAATGTTCATCTCCTGCCTCTTTAGAGGGATACAACAGGTCTCAAACAGCACCCAGGCAGATATTTTCCCTACTGCAGGTGGCTGTTGCTGTTGTTTCGACAGAGGAATGCCATTCCAGTCTGCCGCCTAGACACTGTCTAATTTTAATGAATTGATACCAGAAATTCCCTTGCCTGCAAGTGCAATTCAGCCCTCCGAGAAAGAAGCCCACGCTCAGGCTGCTATTCAGGGCAAGTCACACCTCCAGCTTCTCCATCAGGCCTGGAAGCCACAGAGCTGCCCGAGGAGGATGCTCGGGGTCAGATCACCCAGAGACCCCGACAGAGGCCGTGCCAGCCCCGGCTCCCCACATTTTCAGCCAGGTTTGGCACCAGGCCCTTTGCCCCAGGGGCTCCCAGGTACTGCAGAGGCTTCCCTAAAGCACATTTTCTGCACCCACCTGCTTGTCCTGGCTCCAAGCTCTGACAGTGAAGCAAGCCAAGCCTTCCCTGCTCGCGGAGACCCCAGGCACAGGACATGAGCCTGACCTGCCATGCGACCACCTTTTGGTTTTAACGGCCTGATGACTTCCAGAAAGAAGCAAATTTGCTTGCAGAAGCATAAATAGGTGACATTTACGTGTTCGACTCCAGCGTTCTGTGTCTGCCTGTGCTGTACAGGGGGTGCTCCTCGGGTAGCGGGGCCGCACGGCCGAAGCATCACCGCCTGCGGCCTAGTGGTGCCGGGCACTTGGCCCAACAGGCCCGCTGGCTGCCTCCCTTCCTCTCCTTCTCCCCCTTCCTATAATTAAAAAAATGGACAACCTCCACGCAGGCTTCTGAGCGTGCCTGCCATCTCCAAACCCAATTTCACACGATGACAGCCTAATTAATCTTCTTCTTTTGTTTCAATAGCATACGGTCTCTGCTCAACTGTGGAATATGGTGGAATCTTGCTGGGAACACATCTGTCAGGACTGCAGTTTGAATAAAGGAATACAGCAGGCTTTTGTGTGATTATATCTGTATTTATATAGATGTGTGCCTATCGAGTGCTCCATACACGTGTAGAAAGGAACAACCTATATAGTAATGTCCTGAATTTTGAGAAACACCTGTGATCCCAGACACTTCAGCATCAAAATGCAACAGGAAAGCCGTCCTTCTGCCCAGGGAGATATCCTTACTCCCACACACAGCACTCAGGTAAAGGAAGATTACACAACTTGCCCAAGGTCACACAGAAAACCGTGACAGAGCTGGGAACTAAGCCAACGTCTCAGACAGTGGACTTAGCTCCTAAGTCATGCCTCCCCCTTGTTTGCAAGGGTCTGCCTCTACTCCCCATAGCAGGGCCATAATTACAACTACTTGCCCATCATTAGCACCTCTTAGGGCTGTGAAGCTGCAAGCCCTCGTTCTGAAAAACTCCCGCTGACAGCAAAATGTCAAACCGAGTTGCTTGGTCACAACAAAATCCCACAGGCCTGACTCAAGCAGAAAACAATCTTTTACTCGCTCTTTACTCATGCGTTATGAGCCTCTTAAGGTACCCAGGACCCATGGTAGCTGTCTGCCCTCTAACCAGCGGCACCTTTGGGCGGTCTGTGATGAAAAACTGACCAAAAACATCTGCAGTTGGATACTCCTGGGAGTAACAGCATCCCTGCCTGTGCCAAACTTTGGTCTGCTTCCAGTGCTTTTGTTGTGTCTTATGGTATTTGTGGATGTTCTTACCGCTTCAGTCTCTGGTGTCATGAAATTACAAGATCACCACAACCGCCCACCCAAATCTTCCACCTAAAACGCGACCACGAAGCAAACCCTCAAGAGCTCCCAAAGCTCAAAAGAAATCAGTGTATTGCGGAATTTTGATTGGGGTCAGAGGCTGTTGTTTGAATGTCCGGGACTGTCAGTGCTGCACTTAAATTACTTCACCACAAACTAATGAAAGGTCGCAGGACTTCAATCAAGGTACCCAGCCATATATAAACCTTGTCTCTCCATGGAAGCACTCAGCGCTGCATAGACTTACATCTGCTAAAGTCAGGCTCAATTTACAGTTTCAATATCAATCAATAAAATTTGGTGTCTGGGTTTTAAATACGAGAGCTAAATTTGTCTCTGCCTAAAAGGAGTGCAGCTACATTACCTTCAGTGCACTTCCTTGCATTTTCAAAGAACTTGACCTGCACATGGGAGCTTTCTAAAGGCAAAAGCTTTGCTTCACACTAGTATTTATTTTTCAGATTGACTGCCTAAATTTCTGCTAATTGCTAACGAAATTATTTTTGTTTATGAGCAGCAGTACCAGTCATTTTCGTTGGGAGCCACAATGATAATTAGGGAGACAAAAAAGGGCCCCAAGGGGGCAGGAAGAACTTCCAGGTGCTTTAGGGTAGTTCTAACTTGCATATGATAAGACAAATATTTCAATTTCTGGGCAATAGGTACCTTAGGAATAAGCGTGGGCTGTTTTTGTCACAACATGTCATGGGAAGTAGTCTGATCTGGTATTTGAAGTCATGCAATTAATCGTGGCATGTAATAATTAGGAAGGCAGGTGTACTCAACGCTTACTGCAATGTTTCTGCTCGCTGTTGTCTTACATTAGTCCATCCTCGGTTAAGTGATCCTGGAGACAGAAGGTAGCTTCTGACAAATGCCCAAAGGAGACAAAATAGAGGTTGGAGAAAAATTACTTACGGTGGGTACGATCACGAGCAATGCGAAGTGACTACAAGGAATTGGAAGTGAATATGTAGGGAAAGTCTCCCTGCCAAAGAATGTGAGACTGGAAGACATGCTCCCAGTGGAGAAGAGGAGGATAGCTTTGTGGGAGATTGTGGAGCAGCTTTCTGAAATATAATAGAGAATTATTTAGAGTATTTTCCAAATGGCTAATTAGGCACCCAGTTTGCATTTTAAAAAAATGTTTAATGTTGTGTCTGTCCCTTGGCAAATCTCTCCTTAGATCCCTCTAAACACGAATTATTCTCATTCTCTGTCAATGGGCTTTATCTGCTTTTACAGAAAGAGCCCATCTACTCCACGCAGAACTTCCTGAGCTGGTACAGCCCAAAACTGCCAAGTCCATCTGGCACAGAACAACAAATATCATCAGCTCATTTCTGACGGTGGTACTACCAAAATACTACCGTACTGCTTTCAGGTACGTCCTGCCTTGAACACACTTAGCTCAACAGTCTCTATACTGCCTCCTGTTCCAGCCAGCCCTATTTCATCTACTGCTAAGCCATCAGCATAAGGCTCAGCCCATGCCCCAAGTCCAGCAACATGAACTGATCACAACAAAAAAACACCCTTCGGACTGCCTACACCGTGCAACAGGAATTTCTCTCTCTGTTACAGTCAGAACAAAAAACCCAACCCAAAAAAGAGCACACACTACTGTGAAATGCAGCCTCTGCCTATAAACACTTGACGTGGTGTTTCCCCTGCCCCACCACCAGAGCAGCTGAATCTCCAAAACCAGAACGACTTGTGAATTTTAACACTCCTTTCACCTAGGGAAGTACCTGAAAAGCAGAGAAAGGTCTACAGAAGAGCTATTATGATGCACTGGATGTAGCTTATTCTAGGAGTTTTCCAAAATGTCATTGTCTTACAAGTTATTTTTGCAGAGAGCTAAGTATTTTTTTTAAAAAAAATCTTACATCTTTAAATTTTAAATCTTTTCGACTCTGAATGGAAAATCCTGAATGCTAGGAGCACATCTACCTGTGAAGTCTCTTGAAATGCCGATGCCTGATAATCCTTACAAAAACCAGAGTCAAGGAACAGCCAGTAATAACCACAATGAGCATCACACAGCACTGCCATCCTGGAGGAAATCCATCCCTCTGTTAAACGAGTTCCTCTCGCAGCGGAAGCTGGTACTAACGAGAACAGCAGTTCACATGTCAGCGCACAGTGAAACAATGAGGAGTTCTGTACTACTTCATAAATACCAATATTGATGAAGTAGTAGAAGCTAAAATACCATTTGGCATTTTTATGGCTCCCAAGAACTTCCTCGGCTATATTAAGTGGGCTAATGAGTTAAGAAGGAATATAAACTCCCAAGCTTCAACAGTGAAGGGCTTAGAGTCAGGAAGAAAATGTCACCTCCAGAGCAGGTCATTATGTAATCGTCTATAATGGGGATTTTTTAACCTCTTATTCTAAACTGTCTACCACTAACAAACTACATACACAATTTAACTAATTCTAAATGGTTGCTTTTATTCCTGCCATTAAAACAGAAGATTTCTCAAAGCTACCCGGGACATTTAGATGCTAAGTTCTCATAAAAATTAATGGGAACCAAGCTTCCTAATTCCCTAAGCATCTTTAAAATGTCTCAGACCACATACAAACAAGTTCTATTCATTCTGAAGACTCCTAACTCCCTTTACAAGCATAACCGGCTCCATACAGAACACATTTCACTGAAATGCACCTACCTCTGCGATGAAACATGGCACAGGAGCACTACATAAAAATTTTAAGACTGGAATTGAAGAATACCCAGGGGGACGCAGGTGAAACTTAATGGCCTGTGATATACTGAGGTTCAGAGCAGGTGATCTAACAGGCCCTTCTGGCCTTAGATGCTCTGAAATGAAAGCCGTGCAGCCAACGGGAAGTTCAGGAAGACTCGGATGGGTTCAGGAACCTGCCGGCTGCACGGGGCAGCGCAGTGCAGGGCAGGAGCGCGCCGCCGACCTTAGCATCCTGTGAGCAAACCTGGCTCGGGATCCAGCTGGGAATGCCAGAGCATCAGAATTAACTACGCGACTTCCCAGAAGCGGTCGAGTGATGCATGAAGGCTCCGCAGCAGCCAGGAGCTTGGCTCTTGGACTTCATCAGACACCAACGCCTGCTTGGGAGCTTGACTGGCACCAGCACGGGGAAGGCGGCTGCCCCACGAATACACATCTGTACAGCCACCACCTGCAAATCTCATCTGGTGTAATTGAAAAGCACGTGTAAAAATGCGGCGAGTTTCAAGAAAGCAAACAATGCTTCATCTGACCAGCCAAAAATCAGCCGTCCTCTTTATACCTCTCCCCATTCTGCATCATTTTCACAAAAGATCGCAGTGCACGTCATTAATTTATTCTTTTCTGCTGATACCGACACGAAGCAAATGAATTACTGCCCAGGAAAGTCTGAGTATGTGCTATTAGAGACAAATATATTGTTTGGAGCATACTTAAAAGGATTATCGTTTCATGACACCCAAAATTATAATAATTATAGCCACAATTTTTCATACTTACTTATTTTCAGACTATTACGGGTCCTCTTTGGAAAAGTGGAATTGGTGCTTGCTGCCTTGACAGCAAAGGACAAATGCCTTGACAGGACATAATGCTTCTCTAAGAATAATTAAATCAAAGTATGGTGTAAATCCCAATGGTGCCTCTCCATTGGTAGTATTTCTATCAGGAATCTTCAAAACCTTAAATCCAATATTTAAAATTTATGTGTTTCACCTATGATTTCAAGGTGAGAGGCAGCTGTAGCCTTTTCTTTCAGTGCAATAAAATAAATAGCAGAACAAAACTCTCACCTCTATGGTATACATAATTGCCATCTGCACAAACACAGAGAAATGGATTCTGATATATAAAAACCCCATAGCCCTGATGGGTAAACACAAACACAACATAAATGTAATTGTTTGGACTGCACTATGAATGTTAGATATACGCAGAGAAATCCTGACAAGGTCAGCAACAGCTATTAGGAGACATCACAAATAGGTAGGAGAACACAGCTCTCATTATCTTTGCTTAAAAATAGGTAACTGAAAGTTTCAGTAAATTACCCTGAAATATTCAGTGGGTTTCTGTCAGAGATCTGGCTGAGTACTGTAACTAAACACTCTCCGTTCAGACTCAAGCCAAATACAATTCAGATTTTAAAAAAAGAGAGAAAATAGAGAAACTTATCTTCCCAGCTGCATCAACAAGGAGGACAAGGGCATTCCGGCCTGCAGCAAAAAGGAAGAAAAAAAAAAAAGCTATTCTGATGAAGAATCTTACAAGGTTCCTTCAACCGTCCTGCAAACCACAGTGATGGTGAGCAGATAAGAGCAGGACTGTGGATGTCACAGTATTTCACCAGAATTCAGACTTTATCTCCAACTGGGAAGGTGTTTGGGACCTGAGTTTTTGGTTTAGCCCGGAGTAGCGATGTCTACCGCAGCAGTATCAATCCTTTGAACAGCCTACGTTCAGACCTGGGGTTTGTTTTGTCGAACATCTGGATGAGTTCTGAACCTCTCTGAGTTCAGCTGTTAATAGCACTCTGAGAAGCAATCTCGTATTAGGATAAGTGCTGGATCTAAGGAACACGAAGGATTGTTTTTGTGTTCTCGCAGCCACTGCTAACAAAGGCATTACTCTATTAACCTCTCCCACTTGGATTTCCCTTAATCTGTACATGCAACTTGAAACCCTTTAAAATGTTTCCTCTGTCCCTCCTGTGGTTTTAAAAGCTCAAGTTGTGCTATGATCTTTGCTTAAGAGAAGTTACTGAAGCGACGGATTCTAAATGTTATAATCCAAGCGGTCATGGCTGGATGAAAATCCAGTTTATTCAGTAATGCTACCACCCCGGCATGCAATCTTATTCATTTATGAAACCACTGCTGCCTGATGGGTTGAATAATGAAACTGCGGTAACATCAACTTTGAAGATGAA
Source organism: Oxyura jamaicensis (assembly GCF_011077185.1). NCBI lineage: Eukaryota > Metazoa > Chordata > Aves > Anseriformes > Anatidae > Oxyura > Oxyura jamaicensis. The sequence continues at coordinate 1,850,049 of NC_048914.1, read as the reverse complement.
GAACACTGGGGCACAAGTTTTACGAGTTTTAATAAAATATCTGCTACATCGTTTAGGAGAAAAACAGCTCCTTTAAGGCCATCTAGACTGACACACTGAACTTGATTTTCACCTCCAAAGATCAACTCTGGTAGCGTGCCAAGACAGTAATTGCTTTTAGACCTTGTCCACGTTGGGATTTTGTCCCAGTTCTCCCAAATGATGGCCAGCTCCCAAAGCAAGGCCCCCACGGATGAACGATGCCAACCACTTCAAGCAAGGAAGGCAGCTCTGCTGGTTTACGACGTCTGGCCCCAGATGTGGGCCAGGGAAGCGGTGATTTGCAGCACTGGAGGTGCTTCTCTGGGGACTATTTGAAGCCCGTTGTAGATTGCCTGGCTGGCTTTCCAGGCTTACCCAGGTCCAGCTACCTCAACCAGACAGCGTAAGCTGCAGGAGCTGGGACTGAGCCTCAGAGAACAAATCCTTCGTACTTGCCTGTGTGCAGGAACACGGCCCGTTAACTACAAACCTACAGACGCGGGGAGTGAGAATCTGCATGCTGGAACAGACCAGAGAGCCTCGGAGAACTTCGTTCCTCAGTGGGAGATGGATGCCTCGTTCCAGGAAGCTTTTCTGGTAACCCAAGGCATTAGAAAAGGAAGGCCTAAGCTAAAACAGCGATCTATCACATCGGTTATGCGAAAGGCAAAGATATGATTAGAAAGGCAGGATACCGTTCTGATTTCATCTAAGTGACACACGACACAAGCTCTCCACCATTCTCCAGCTACCCAGGGATTGCAGCCAAGCTCCACAATTCTGCTTTCAACCTCGCAGAAGTAAATGGAGAAAACGCAGGGGCAGAAATCATGCAAATAGCACAGGGGAAAAGAAATCACTCTTCTCCAAAAGTTTCTACGGCAGCTTTGCTGAGGCTCTGTCCTTGTCCATGGCGGTACCTTGCGGTGTGAGCTCTGCCGGTGCTCTCCAGCCACGGCGGGGGCACTGCTGTCGGGACCGAAGCGCCGTGCTCGAAACACCCAGGGAAAGATCGTGTGGTAGCAATTCGAGTAAATTAAATCCTAGCGCGCTCACCGCTACGAAACGCCGAACGAGCTGAAAGTAATGAATGAGGTATCATATTTGTAGCTATTTAGCAGACACGCTAAGACAATTACAGTGATGAAAGCTGCAGAGGCAGTACTGTACATCAGCCTTATTTTGCAGAAGTCCATAAATACATAATTTGACTTGGTAAAGCACTCTGGGATGGCTTGGGGTTTGGAAAGTGATATTGAAAAGAGAACCCACACGCACACACACTGCTTATTATACCGTAGCACAAGCAATTTTATACTTTCCTCAATGTATTTACGCTGTGCAGCAATAAGAAGGCTGAAAATGAATGGTTGATGCCCCCTACCATTTAGTTTCTTGAATAAAGAACACTGCAATCATCTAAGCAAAAAGCTCTGCCTTCAGATGGAGTGCGTTCCCAGATATTCTGAGAACCGTGGGCTCACTTCTGAAACCATTTTCAAGAGGTCTCACAGAGGCAGACGAGCAGCCTGCTAAGCAATGTAATATATAAAACGTAGAAATGTCAGATTTAAAATAAACTCCCCCAAGTCTTTCCATAGGGGACGCAGAACAAGGGAGCTGAAAAGACGAACTGATGTGCAATGGCATGAAAATCAGGGAAAGGTGCTGTTAAAGTCCACTTAAAAAATTACTAAAATGCACTAAAATGCACATCACGGGGGAGGGCAGAGAGTATCTTAAAGAAAATCTCAACGTCATTAGAAGGTGCTGAACAAAAACGCTGAAGGGACAGACAGCTTTTGAGCATCGCTTTGATTACTGACCTGTTGAATGCTACATCTGCCTCCACTATGAACTTGCCTTTTATTGAAAGCTTCTAACAACCACAGACTCATCTTTTATAACCTACTAATGGACGACCTCTTACAAGAGCATGAGTCAAAAAACCTACGTAAGATAAGGAGGCTCTAACACAGTGACTCTTCAGCTGCCTGTTATTGCTCAAGCTCATTTCTCACTCCTCACATCCCAAATACCATATTTAAAAATAAAAAAAAATAAAATAAAAGCTTGAAAGGGCTTGATCCTGAGTTTACCGAAGAAATATCAAGAGATTATTTTTCTCTTCTCACTGGACCCACAAGGGTTGAAGGGAAGACCGACAGAGAGCATCGTCATGCTCGGAGATGGCAGAGGCATTCTGCTGCCCACATCTCTTTCCAAGGATGGAGATAACCCCGTGACTGGGTTATCAGTTGATCAGCTTGCTCAGTTGCTGCTACACTTGACCCAAATCTGAGAATTTGGACCGAGGAGCGGTCTGAGGGGAGGCAGCCCTGGTGACCGCAGCAGATTTAAGGACCACGTCGTTGCCTCCTGCCCCCAGCAGCCCCTCAGTGCTTGATCTCCGCAGCAGGCAGCATCGTACCATCTTCCTACGTCCCAGATCTAAGGTTTCTGTCTCTCAGCCCCATGTAGCGGTCTTCCACAACCTCACCGACCTCCAAGAGCCCGGCGCCGTCCTGTTAGCACCGGTGTACAGTGAGCATTATTCTCTCCGAGACTCCAGCCCATGTATCTTTGCTGCCTTTATAATTACAATTTCATTCCAAGCTTTAGCCTAATTAATTCGTTATACATCATTAATTTTCCCTGTAAACTTTTTTTTTTCAACACCTCCCTTCCCCAGATATTTTAAAGTCCGGCAATTAACTTCTCTCATCTCCCTTATCGTGCTGCCATCTCTATGTGCTCAGTTTGGTTATTTAGATTTTAAAATTACATTTGTTACTTACTGACAGCCAGTGTCACCGCGTGAAAATAGTCTCCCATTAATTAACATTTTTACATTAAGAAAAAGGGTATTGAGCATCTAGAGGGAAACCAGAGTACAAGAACTAAAAATACTGACTAGCTCTGTCTGTCTATTACGGTATAACAATATAGTGCTCTTAGTAGACAGTTAATTGAAAATGGGAGTTTGGAATGGATTAAGTTATCCGCTGCTCTGTGTTTTCATGGATATCAAGCCCAAAGTGGCCTGTGCGACCTGCTTGGATCACCATAAATTCATGGGGACCGTACCTCACTGCAGAGCGCATGGGAGGAGGCTGGGGGGGAGGAAGGGGCTGAGAAAACCGCTGGTTGCTTGGAAAACACCTCACAGCGGCAATGTCAACAACAAATTGAATTACATTTTGAAAAAAAAGAATATTTCAGGGCTGCTAATAAGCTCTGTCAGGGAACTGTCAGGTTGCTGGGCTTCGTTTTTGGCATATTTTGACTACCTGAATGCTCTATACTGTACAAGCAGTGAAACAAAGACAAAGTGGTACCCCTGGCCTCTGGACCTGCGGTATCAAGTCTGGGCCCTTTCCCTGTGATTCTCCCAGCTGAACAGCCCCAACACACCTTTATCAGCTCAGCTCGGTTTCATTTCGAAACAGCCGACTGTCCTTTGAAGGAAGAGTGACCGTGGAAAAGCGACCTAAATTTTACAAGGCACCATGCTGAATTTTGGAGGCTTCAGTAAACCAAGATAGCGGCAAATTCAGAAGTGTGCGTGAAGACATGTGCATATAGGGACAGAACGAGTGTGGTGAGAGGCAGTGATGCCCTGTTGTATAGGAGGACCTGGCTGCATGACTGAAGGTCAGGAGAGGCTCGGGCTCTGCCTTGTGCAAGTCACAACAGCAGCTCAGCTTTGGCAGGCTTTCTGCCTCGTGCCAGGATTTCCTACTCTGCATTAAAAAAAAAAGTCACAATAACAGGGTTTGTTAAAATAGCTGTAGTACAATCCCTGCATCTGCATTCTACAAATTTATGGTGTTAGCACTTAATGCACAGATCAAAGCTACCAAAACCTGTGCTGACTTCACAGACGCGCGCAGTTCCTTTGGAGGAACCTCTGAGTCTGCCAGTAATCCATGGATTAGGAGTCCCCAGTGCTACGTTCTGCTGCAACAGTCTTTGTCGAAAAGCACGTCTACGTGTCACTTAGAAAACAAGGTCCAAAGTTATTTTAGAGAGAAATTAATTAACAGAAGCTACATTAAAATAAAACTGAGATGCTGTGTTCGACTCTGGTTTACAAGGACATAAAATGATAAATTAACTAAGTTTGAAAAGGAAATTGCACATGGTAATTACACGATTTGTATTAAATAAATAATGAATCAACATTAATTCATTCCGGAGATCTGATTTCCATTCTCAGTTTGCACAGTTCCTATGCAAGAAAGGCCTTCCTCTTTCCATCTCAGCTCTGTTAAAAGAAAGCAACATTTGTTCTTCTACTGATTTTCTTACCGTGACTATTGCAAACTCTAAAAGCCCGAGATGTCTTTTTTTTTCCCCAATTATTGTTTAGAAAGCACCTTGACACGATCTCAACAGAATAGATGCTACAACGAATAGATGCTGGCCCTGCAAGATCCAGGCTGAAACGCAGAGCACCCCGCTGTAATGAAGGGGACAGACACAACATTTTCCAAACTACCGCTCTTCTCTTTGCTAGAAAATTAAGTCCAGCCTCACGTATGTTTATTAGTGCTGGGCACTTAGTGCCCTGCAGAAATTCACTGGGGACACCTTATGCCATGGTACCACGCTTAGTTTCAGCGGAGTGGATGCAGACCTGCATGAGAAAAGTAACGCCAGAGAGGAAAACGGAGAGAGGGGAGATCAGGACAAGAGAGAAACCCGGGGTATCAAATGCCTGGTGCGACTGGGACCAGGTGACAGTGATTTATAATGCAGAATTAAAGTGTCACGGCGGAACTGTCACTCTCAGCACTTTGTGAGCGAAACCATGTTAGCTGCAGACAGAGCTCTGACAACAGAGCAGGGCGCTGCAGAGAGGTAATGGGATCTGACACTTTTTGTTCCTCTCCAAATTAGTGCAATTCAGAAATGAAGTTTTCCGTGACACTGCTGCTGTAATTCGGAAGACAATTTTGTCGGGTATGTGCGCGGTACAGTTGGCTTTCAGGTTTTCTACACCGAGCCAGTACGGGGAGCAGGTTTAGGATGAGGCACGTGTAAGCTGGTCAGCAACACACGAGCAGTTGGCAATTCTAGCAGAAAAACAAAAAAACAAAAACAAACAAAAAAAACACAGTTTGACAGCCCTGATTGCTTTCATAGTCACTAAGCAGTACCAAAGTTTCTGAGCTTCCCATCGTTTTTGGGGGGCATTAGAGGAAGCCCTAATCCTGCCACCGCTAAGCTCTGTCCTGCCAGAAGGGCACTGATGCGGCTCTGCTGAAATCCCACGATGGAGAACCGAAGTGTAGCCCCTTGCGCTTCCGTGGCTTCTCTCAAAAGCAATGCGAAAGGAGAAGCAGGCCCTTGGAGTCCCCTTTTTCAGAGAACTGAGGAAAACAGCGAGGAGCCTGTGACCCCCGAGCCCTGTGTCACAGCCCACCGTGCTGAGCCATGCTGTGCCGTACCGGGCCTCCTGCCCTCGCCCCGCTCGCTCTCCCGGAAAATTGCACAGCGCTGCCTTGCATCCAGAGCTTCCCTCGACGTGAGTTTTTAGATGGAAAGCGTTAATTACCTTCAGAAAAAAATTAACGGTCAATGGTTTCAACAGCTCCTAATGAATTTTGGTCTGTAAGTTCAGTTGCATTAGAAAATAACAATGGGCCTTAAGTTATTCTCGTAAGTCCAGAGGAGGCTGAGAGAGAAACCAAGAAGCTAGAGAACATATACATTCCCTTTTCTTCTGTATTTATAACGTAATGCCCGCTTCTCACGACATTTAGAATATTTTAATAAAGACTACGAAAGAATATTTGTATGCACGATGGCCCTGAAGTTTGGGGACCTTCGGTCTAGGCAGACTGGGGCTATTCCAATTCATATGTTCAATGAAACAGCTGAAAAAAACCTTAAATGCAATGGTGGTGGTGAAGAATCCTTCAAAACCAGGAGTAACCACTGTAAATTAATTCCCTCATTAAAAAGCTTTGGTTTCAAATGCTTCTTCTTTTTTTTTTTTTCCTTTTGTAGGATTTTCAACATATAGATATGCGAGGGATAGGTTTACAGATTAAAAAAGAAAACCATACTGTGAGTTCTTGTGGGAAGGCTATTTTGCTAAGGAAGAATGTAAATTTGGCAGAGAAAAGCAAAACCGAGATGATGCTGATAGCTGTCTGAAAAAAACATTGATGGAAACTGATTTTACCAGTGGAAGCAGACACTAGCAGTGAGGTTAATAACAGAAAAAGCAATTTTCCATTAAAAACAGTTTCATGGGACAGTTTTCAACTGCCTGAAAGACAGCCCCATACACACACACCTTCATAAATTAAGGACGTTCCGACAAACAAGTACAAAATTAAATCCAAACCCATTTTACACGCACACCAGCGTATATTGATAACTATACACCAGCTTTGCAAATGCTTTGTTTCCTGTAACAACTTGAGAAAAATATTACATGGCAACTGTGTGAAGCAAGTAAGGGTACAGGCAGGAACTCTGCAAACCAGAAACCCATCCTACCTACACAGCTGGCCACAACGTTGAGCTGCAGGAAAATGCAACCTTCCTTTACCCAAAGCAACTACCATGAGCAGGCACGGACCTTCCACCATGGATTTTGTCTTCATCTTCCCTCACCACATCACGTCAGCTGGCTAAATGACGCTGAGACTACGGGATGCCAATGGGAGGAAAGTCCCTTGAGCTCCTCATCTCCTTCTGGGCACCGGGAGCAGCGGGTTCCTCCCAGATGAGAAGGCACCGAGGGTTTCACCCCCTTGTTGTCCCCTCTTCCCCACATGCCCCTTTCTTTTCCCCAGCCCTACACGCTTCTGGGAAAGGGAAGAAAAAGCTGTTCCCATTTTACAGCATTACATTATTCAGCACGTCTGTTTCATGTCAAGGCTTACACTCCTGTGAGTAAGACGACACAATCTAGATCTTTTTCCCCCACACTGCTTTCAAGTTTGGATGCCTTTGATTTAAAAGAGAAGAAAGCAAAGAAGGTAAATCCATCATCGAGAAGGATAGCATGAAGTAAGATATAATACATATGCCATACATGATTTAGAGGATTCTGGCCTAAGAACTAAATAGCAAGGCTCTGCATGCAGATTCACCGATAACACAGTAATTTATGGGACAATATTTAAGAAAAAAAAATTATGAAGGACGAATACGCAAAAATAAATTTCCTTCAACACAGCCTAAATTTAAAAAAGCAATCTAGCAACTGCCAATGAATACCAAAGCTCCGGAGTGATTAAATAAATAGGAGCATAAATTACACAACGCGGTTCATCGGTGTGCGCTTTGGCCGAGCTTTGCAGAGCAAAGCGCCCATCGCACCACGAGGCGTGCGTGGTGCTGGCGTGGCAGCAGCCCTGACACATGCAAAGCAGTCACCAGAAGAGCTCCCGGCTCCCCAGGTCCATGTTTCAAGCTGGGCCCCGAGGAGGTTCCTCTCCCCTTTGCAGCACTGCCCGTCCTGGGGATGGACTCGCGGTTATGCTGCAGGGAGCAGCAGGGCAGGCTCTGTTGGATGCATTTGTCTTGATGTACAAAGAAGGATTTCCTTCTCCCGCCCACTTCTTTCGAAAGATTAAGGCTAATCTGAACAATGCCCCAGTGGAAATCAAGGATTTATTTTCCATACTCACTTTTTCCACTCAGAACGCTAGCTTGAACTCACGACGCATTTATCCCCGCGTTTGGCACCGCTGACTGCTTCTATTAACAGCCTTCCCCATTTCTAATGTTAACATAAGTTTCTTTACGTGTACACACGCACGCATTTATTCTTTCCGGTTTTAAAGGAATAAATTCATGCTTGCAATTTCGAATGCATTTAAATGGCATTTAAATGGCATCTCAGTGCGACAAATGGCTCAATCGCTCCTTCTCCCACCCAAGACGTGAGAGACTGAGCTTGGTTTCGGAGCCTGTCCAAAACTTTGATGTAAGGGCTCACGGAGGCCCTCCTGTTCACACTTATTTCTGTTATTTCCTTGTAAAGCAGCAGGGCTTACATAACGATAATCCTTTGAACATCCGAGCCCGCAACTTTTTGTTCTGCACCTTACCTTCACCGGCTTTAAAACCCACACGAGCGAGTCCTAAATTCAAGGTAATGAAGGATGTGCACGCTGGAAATCAGGAGGTGTTGGGATAAATTTAGTCTAGCTGGGACTGACAACTGTCAGGCTCCTTTGAAAATCACAGGCTTGAAAATAAAGTCTGCATTATTAACAATTCCGGGCGCGAGGAACTGGAGCGTTATAAACAAAGACTTTGCTTTCTATAAATTGATCTGGTGCTGCTACCACTAACACGAAGGGGATTCAAACGCCTTTTATACAGAACTAGCAGCAATTTGTAAATCCTTGATTCGTGGATTTTGTGGATTCTCGCTTCTTTCTTTACTTCAGTCCCAAACACCTCAACTGAATTGAATCGCTCACTCCCTAAAACCCTCAGCACCTCTCCCCGCTGTCTTCGTGGGGCTTTCTTCAACGTGGATTCACCACCTTAAACTTAATGCGATGCAAAATACTCTGGGGAAAAATAATCTCATACGTTAATATCAGCAGAAGTGGGCATTAGAGGAGACTCAATCTGACACCTTTCTCCTGAAGGGTGTTATAAATAAATTCAAGAGTTGGCATGTGAAAAAAGTGATGTAGGGGCATGACGAGTAACTACAGTTGGTGGCACTGCAGGGCGATTGGACATCTCGTTAGGAATGAAGAGTCAGGCAACATCCATCACCTTCATGGGGATCAAGGCCTAGGCTAGAGAATGAAAAAATAAAAAGAAAAAAGAAAATCGAGTATAATCTTTGTTTCTCCAGAGGTGGGTGGGGGATTTGGATATCCAACAACACTAGAAAGTGTTTAAACCAGTTTTTATCTTCTCTTCAGTTTGCCAAAGCTACAAACAAGTCAAGACCTCCCCAACTTCAAGGTGACATTGGAGCCATCACTTTGCAGCTACCCACATATTTGGCTTTTTTACGTTAATTGAATTCACTCTGACAGCAAGTGGACTGGAATGATACCGGGGCAGCCTTCTATCAGGCTGCAGGAACATCTGGATAGTACCTGAGATGCATTTTGGTTCGTTTTGCTTATTTATCCGGCACAGATTTCTCTCCACGCTGCCCCCATGCAATGTTACTGCTCAAGATGCCCAACGGCATCACAGGCTGCACGTCTGCCTTAGCTACCTAAAAGCCTTCCCCCACATTTATTATTTTGCATGTACCAAGCAAACTGTTCTAAAACATCAGGACATCTGTGTGAATTTATTCTTTAACTTCTGCTGCATGACCAAAGCCCTGGACACGGGGGAACCTTGTGACAGGTTCACAAATTGCCTGAAATAATCTAAGAAGTTGGATCCGTAGTGAAATTTCTGCCCGTTTCTGCCGCAGAAATAATTGTAACGTGCAAGGTATCTCTCTGCCAAGAATGTAGAAAACATTGGATGTGGATTCAACTGAGAGTCCGTGGCTAAGACATCTAGGATAAAGCTTTCGGCTCATTCCATTTAAATGGCTGTTTAACCCCTTCCTTCTGCAGTGACATTGCACAGTGACAGCAGAGATGAGGTGGCTTGAAAATCCCAATCAGTGCAGGTTTAACACCAAACAAGTGGTTTCTCGTCTCCTCTTGCCTGCCTCAGTCTGCAGCCACCCGTCCCTCCTCCCATCCCGTTGCCCTCTCCTACACAGCTCGTGAACTGCTGAGCACACGGACTGCCTTCAAACGGGCACATACAGCCCAACATACCCGCCTTGTAATTAAATTACTAATTTATCTTAAATTACAACTAAATCAGCAACAACTCAACAGCCACATTTGGCCATTAGCTCAATACAGCCGTGCTTTACACCGCTTTGCTGTTGTAACTCTGCTGATCTCATTTCTCCTGTCTCAGCAGCGGAGGTGTAACAAAGTTTAAAACCAGGACTACTCAGGACTCCTGCTAGTGGGAAAACTACATCCATACTAAAAAGATGTGAAGGACAAACTTACTTTCTTACAGTTACATCCGAAATTATCTCACCTTTTTTTTTTTTTTTTTGGAAAAAAAAATAAAAGTCTCCTGCAGCTCTGGCCGAGTCCTAGTTTACGGTTTTCCAATCTTCCTATTATGATTTTTACTTATGCAACATGCACAAGCAAAAACCACCTTACACCCAGGACCGCTTTTGAAACAGCCACACGTTATCTTGAAAAACCATCGGACGCCCTTGGGAATTTCTCTGTGTGACCTCGAGCGATGATTAACCAGATGTGCTGTGAATGAGGGCTGATTTCTCTCTCCAGCCACCTTCCCAGACCGTGCTGCCTACCAGGTTTTCCAGGGAAGTGTTTTACAAGAAGTGTTTCCCCCTGCTCAGCACATAGCAGGGTGTGCGTGCCATGTATGGGTGGGTGTCTGTCTGTCCTGGCACCAGGCAGACCTGGAGAAGAGAAGGCTTGGGGAAGATGCTGCCGATGGCTTTGCTTACCTGAGGGGAGTGGGGAGAAGGAGGAGGGAGAGAAGAAGCCTGGAGCCAGACTCAGGTACACCGTGAAAGGACAAGAGTTCATGGCCGTGAACTGAAATAGAGAACGTCTCATGAGATCCCAAGAAAAACCCTCTTCACAGTGAGGGTGGCCAAGCGCTGGGGCAGGCTGCCCCGAGAGCCTCTGGGGATGCACAAAGCCCAGCGGGGCAGTGCTGGGCCCTCGGCTGGTGGAAGTGGAGCCCCTGCTTGCTTTTACCTTTCCCTGCTCAAATTCGGAGCCACGCGATAGTCACAGCTGTGCTTTGCTCTCTTGCTCAGTATCCCAGAAAGATGCGTGTAACTCTCGCAGGCAGTTTCTATACACTTCACAAAGCAATCTTCCTAATCATGATCTGAAGCAAAATCCAATTACAGGCCCACTCTTCTGTCCATTAGATTACTATTAGCAAAGATAAAAGCTTTTGCTCGTAGCACTGCCCTCCCTCTCCGCTCTCCTAAAACCTCCCACTCAGGCAGCTCGAGAAATAATAGCAGCACACCCTGCTCTGGAATATCTTCCTTTCCCGTTAGCAGCAATGAAGGAACCAGCTGCTTTCGCAACCGATGGTGCGAGTGAATCATGCTCATTACAAGGCAGATTTGAGAGGAGCTCGATATCCACTAACTGTCTCCTTTAGGCACCCACCGGGTAAGCCGGCTTTTCAAAACCGCTCTGAACTCCACGGCTCCCACAGAAGGCTGCTGGGGTTAGATGCTGAGCGTGGAGGCTTTTGATTTCCAAACAAATCCTGCCCACCACCACAGCTTGAGCATTAAGGAGAGACACAGGACCAGCCTTTTCTTCTTTTTCTGCATATTGCAGTCCTTGACTGCTGTAAAGAGAGGCTGGAACGGCCTCACTGGGCCAAGACCAAAGGGATTGTTGAAAGAGAAGCAAGGGAGCACAGCGCCGCTCTACACAAAGCAGGCAGCACAACTGCTGGAAACCCCTGGCCCCCCAAGGCAGGGTGATGGCAGAGGGAAAGCAGATGCTCGGGAGGCATCTGTACACAAAGCAAGGCCTGGAAGGCTCGGTAAGAAACTTACAGGCTTGCTGCAGGAACCGCTTGCGTCTTCACCCTCTTCCTACTAAGCACGGCTGAACGCTGCTCTCCTTCAGCAACACTCCAAAACACAGGGTCAGACGTAATCTTGCCGAAGCAATGCAGACAAAGGACAGGGCAGCTAATTGAAATTAAACCTGGCTTTCTGACTGATTTCTTGCGGTTCTCTCGCCCACTTGGCCGGTCATCCCCTCCTCATCCAGGCTGCCTGCACAGAGCAGGGACCGCGCTTCTCCTTCGGTGCCCGCGCAGCACCAAGCACAACGGGGCCCTAATGGCAGGCCACGTGAGCTTTCCTCTCCTACGCATGACAATGTGCCTAACTGCACCTGCTGCTGGGGTGAACAGATCAGATAAACACGTTTTGCAGAACCCTAGCAGGGAATCGGCTGCTCCAAGGGCTCAGAGCTCCATTTGAGCCACTCCAGCAGAGAACGGGATCCTTTGGATACAGATTCCCTTTGAAGTCCTCTGAATACCGCTACCTGTGCGGAACACTTCTCTGAATTATATCCCAGGGCTCAATGGAGCAACCTAAGTTGTTTCATGTGATTTTTCATCTCTTTAACTATACCCATATGCCTCAGATTTATCCACAGAAAACCCTTTAGGTCACTAAGGTCTTTTTTTTTTTACCCTTACAAAGTGAACATACACATTAGAGAAGTCCAACATGCCTTATGTCCAAAGAAAATAAAGATCCAGCTTCCTGAAACCCCATTAAACTTGTGGATATGAGCCTGGCTTCGGGACCTCAACTGATTTTCCCTGACAAAGACTGTCTAGGCTCATCCTCAGCAGGCATGTTACATTCACCCCATGAAAAAGAAATGAAGGAATAGGCAAAGAAACCAAACCAAAAAGAAAAAGGAAAGGAATCATCACAAGGAAAGCTGGAGACCTAATTTAGCAGCATTTTTTCACGTGGTTAATCAAGCTTCAGGTTTCTGTGTTTGTCCGCGATGCCTCCCCAGAAACTTCAGAGTGCCAGAGGTGTGAGTCCAAGAAGGACCACGAGCAGTTATTGGATTTTCAAGTTGCTCACAGATATGCCACGTGAATCCAGGCTCACTTGATTTTAAGTATTTACTACCATGAGCACGACGAGATGTGACATTGCTTCTCACCGCTTCTTGCGGCTCCCGAAGCAAAGTGCTGGATCCTCGCTGCGTGTAGCCTCGGTACTCCTCTGCAGAGTTGTGCTAAACTGCACTGGTTCAGGAAATGCCTGGTTTCTTTATTTTTTCCACTTGCCTATAGCACTTTTAATGTACATACTGCTTCGGCTTTACGTACCCAAGGACAGCTGCACAGTGGTCGGATGGGAGAAACAACTCTCACAGGGGCTCAGGGAAGAGACAGAGCTTCCAAATCCCTTCTTTTATAGGGCACTGGTGTTGTGCATCGCCTCACTAGGGTATTTTCATGGTTGTGCTTTTATGTAAACGTCCATATGCTTTGACAGAACGTGGATTGATGAATTCTTTTGCAGCAAAACGGAAGTTTAATGAATGTATCTGTATGTAGTACACACGTGGAATCTTCGTAACATGGAAGAAGTTGCAAAGGGTTCTCAACGTGCTGTAGGAACTACTCGGGGTTTTAACGCCCTGTCTTAGAGTAACTCAGCTGAGCAGCTCATTCCATTCGACGGGGATAGCAGAGAATTTTGCAGTGAAAAATAAAGCTAATTAGTTAAAACAACGTCTTTTTATATGAAGGAACGCTAAGAATTTATCATCTCAAAAGACAGTATGCAAAGCTCAGACTCCTTTTAATTAATTTCAAGGGTAAGACTCCCTTCATTTATAATACACACACACACGTATTTGTCATCAAGTGTCTAAAATCAGCCTGTGCAAATATTCACTAATATGATTTTGGAAAATCCAGCGAGGATTTTCATAGCGATGGACCACGGGCTTTGGCTGCCTGAACCCTCCCACCGTTGGCTAAATTATTCCCCCACCCCACCCCCTTCCAGGGAAAAACAACCGTAGGGTGAGACTTCATGATGATCTTTTCCGAAAGTCAGGAAATGATATTTCCCCCCCCCCCTTTTTTTTTTTTTAGTCCAAATGCATTGGAAACAGTAGGTTGCTCTTTTATGCTAACTACGTCTGGGAGAGAATGGAAATACTTGCTGAGAGAGAGGCATAAATAGCTTTGATATCAAAGGCATTGAAAAGCTTTATTTACATTCACTCTGTGTGAATACCAGCTTCCATATGGACAAACCCATGGATTACAGCTCTGTGGGGGGAAGGTGAATAGGTTATCTAGAGCTTCTTGTATAAATTGTAGTCTTCCCGCAAATAACATCGTTCTCAGCTGCTTCTGTTTTAATAGGGCCATCTGAACCCCTTTATCATTCAAATCTGTAGTGACCCCAAGTTGTGGGGCTAAGAATAAAAGTGGAAAAGGAAAAAAAAAGCATAGGAGATCGTGTTCTCTCTGAGCTCGTTACAAGTGTGCTTTCTCTCCAGTGGGGATTAATGGAGAGGACTGTAAGAAACAGAAGCCAGTAGTAGGAAAACACTTCATAGTCTTCTCTTACAACCGTTCCTAATGCTGCTGGAGTACCAAAGAGAGAGACCGAGAGCAATGCTGAAGACTGGTTGGCTGCGAGTAATGAAGCAGGGGCTTGTGCCACGCGTTGGGTTTAAGGGTATTTGGGTTTTAGGGTAGCTGCGTTAGCAGAGACGCGGCGTTGGATCGCGTGCCCGCTAAGACGGCTTTTCTGCTAGGGTTGTAACAGCATTAAATTCACCAGGAAAAGTCGCTAATCTGCGTACGGTCTGACACTCCAAATCTCTGTCCTGGAGCAACTCTGTTAAAGCAGATCTTTTAGCAAACTGCTAATTGGTTACCAGGGGGAGGCAAATTAATTACAGCAAACGAGCTGGCCTGGCCCCTGCAGAAGATGGAGCCTGGCTCGTTTCAGGGATATACAGAAAGAAAACAAAGAAAGGAGAGTCACAAGGAGGGAAATCCTGATTATAGGTTGAAATATATATATATATATATATATATATCTTTACCATGGGAGTTGTTGAAGACTAGAAGATGGCCCAGAAAGGCTGCTGAACCCTTGCACATCTTCAGACCCAGACTGGTCGAGGCACTGTACAACCCAAGGCAGCTTTGGAGCTGTGGGACGAGCAGGGAGCTTGGGCTAAGTGATTATCCACAGGGGTTGCTTCCAAGAGAAATTTTGCTTTGATTCTATGGCTCTAAGTGCTTCCATCCTGTTAAATCCTACTGTTGCCATGAAAAAATGCCTGAGAAATGCCATATCCCATGGCAACATAAACAAGTTAACACGGTACCAAGATAGAAAAAGTAAGAGGATTCCTCCCAACGGATGCCTGCAGACTGTTAGCGCCTTTGGAAAAATGAGAAGCTGCCAATATAAATGGGGAATATCTCAACAGCCTCAAGAATTGCACTGATATGGCAAAAACAAACATGAAAGCCTCTTTACTTTTCTTTAGATTCACATATAATTCTTATAATTCGCTGATCTCGCAGATATTACAGCTAGCTAATGATAACCCTTCATTCTTTTCTTCCATCAGAATCCTTAAAGTATTATTTACAGACAGAAAGCGCTTTGCTTTGATTGCTGCCTATTGGAACCACTGGATATCAGGCAAAAATCAAAAACAATTATTTCGGTGCCTGCACAGCTTCCTGCATCTGATGCCTTTGAAAGACGGAAGAAGCAAATCGCGCCGAATTCACGCTTTACTTTGTGCAGCAAAACAATTAGCTCTCGGCTCGTTAAGGAGAGATGCCATAAGTGTCATTTCAAAGACTGCCTCGCTTGCATTGGATCATCTATGCAACAAAATGCACGTGTCGGCAGCACGCTACTAATTAACCCAGGCCAAGAGGAAAAAAAAACACCTTTAGAGTGGAACTGGGCAGAGCTGGCCACGCAGACCTGAGTGTTGGTTGGGCACAGCATCGCGGTCACAGCCTGCAAAGGATTCGGACCTGGAGCAGGAAGGTGACTGCACGTGGATGGGGAGAGGACTTGGGTTTGTCTCCCTCTGCTCCCAGCCTGGGAGCTCAACTTGCGTCATCCTAGGGCACGTTCAAGACAGCAAATCTGAGATACTCATTGAAAATCTATCAAGGCTGGAGTGGCTGCACCCTTCAAGTTAAGCCTTTCACTAAGAAAGGATCCTGAGATTCATTAAACCCCTAACATTTAGCTAGAAGCAATCCTTTGCAACTCTAAGAGAAACAGAAAGCAAATAAACACAAAGTTTTGTGCTGGTTTTTTCCTTTTAACTCACCATTTTTCAGTCAATCCAATAACAATTATTACAGGCTCGAGATTGGCACCACTGGTAAAAGGATGTTTTTCTGCGCTCTCCAAAATACTTCAGCAGCAATTGTCTGTTAACCCGGGGACTTCTCTAACGAGCCAGCCCAGAGCTTGTGCCAAACAGCTGATTTCCATGCAGCTGCATGATTTCACACGAAAATATTCACAGCTTGATGATGGAGAAGATAATAAACATATGGAATAAAATGGTGTGGAGTTGGGAGAAGAGGGCATAAATAAAAATTCACAAAAAATGCCAGCTGGAAAAAGATAAGACTAAGGAGGTATGAATGAGGATGAAAGAGACAAGGCTAACGTCGTCAATTTTCTGAAGGGAAATCCCTCTGCAATGAAGAAAACGAATGAAACAGCTACAAATTCCAGGTGGTAGCACCATTTTCAAAGAACACTAGTGTAAGTTAACAGCTGAAGCCTCATTTTCAGAGGCTTCCGATTGCCAGTCCAGATGATAAATCTCAATGAAAGCACACGTGATGTTCCCAAGTCACCTACAACAAGGAGTTTTCAGCTATCCTGTTACCTTCTTCTGGATAAATACACTTAGCTGAGCTTCCAGAATTAGGAACAAAGTAATAGTAAAGAATTAATATTAGTTAGAATTAAGAATTAATAGTTAAGAATTAACTGAAATAATGTTAATGTTAATAATTAACGTGTCAGTGAGAGTAACACCTTCTGCCTCTCGTTCCCCCATTAACGGGGACATGGATAACGGAGGGAATTACAAAGTCAGCCCAGCGCTGGGGCTCTCAAGCAAGCCAGTCCCTTGCGACCCAGGTGGGCAATTTGGATTTCAACTTTCACATCAAAGCCTAGCTGGAAAAAAAAACTTATGTAACAGCATTCCAAAAAAATTGGCTCAAAGAAGGAGCTGACAATTACCCTGGGTTTTTTTGAATGTCAGGACGGAGTAAGCAAAATATTACATCTCTCCTGACACCACGGGAGATATCCAGTTCCATTCATAACCACACCATCTGGGCCGCCTGCCTTCTGTTGTACCAACTTCCCACTTCTGTAAACAGTTACTCTTGCTGGAGGCAGTTCTGTTTCCTAGAAATGCAGTGTAACGTGGTCCTTGGCACAAGGAGGCACCGATCTAAATGATGAATGTACACCCTGGAGTGTTTATTCCTGTGCACTGCACACGCGAAGAACACAGCTTGCACTCTCCGAGTGTTTACTGCATCTCTGCATAGGCCATCCCGGCAAATTAGAAACCGTGCTAATTTTCATTTGTATCAGCGAGACGGCGTAAGCGAGGCGGCATAAAGCAAAACGGAGCAGACACACGCACGAGCCTTCCCCCGAACAGCTTTAAGATATGTGCCAAGTAAATCACTGCTGCTGCAGCTCTCGAAATACTTGTTCAAGTTGGATTTCTGCTGAAGATCCCGATCCCACTTCTCAGAGCCGGCTGTCCCATAAAAGCTACGGTAGTGCAGGAATTCAGGATTATTTCTCTGCTACCCTGCTGCATGCCCTTGAGACAGCATTTTAGCCCAGATGTTCGTCCATAACACGGAATTTTCTTTTTCTTCACAAACCACAGCGCTGGAATCCCACCTATTCTGCGCACAGTCAGAAATGGGAGATGGGGACTCTGGCATTAGGCTACACCAGGAAGCGAGCTGTGGTTAATGTGGGGTTTGGGGCATTAAGACCTGCTCATACTCTAAACCACTCCTGCTGACCAGCTCCCGGACTAACCACACGCTAGGTAACCCACAAATCTTCTCACCATCCGTCCCTCAATCCTGGTTTAAAACAACCTAATGAGAGATTACAGCACGACTGTGGGATTTTGCATTGCATGCTCATCATCCCCAGGCAGGACCGAGAGAGGGACGTGATGGGAGATACCACTCTCCAAGCATCAAAAAGCCTGTTTTATGAACTTAACAGTTTAATTAGTTTTTTTTTAAAAAAAGTTAATGGTTGTATCATCGCTCACTTCTCTGTTTTAATTTAAAATCTTTTAAACCTTTCCTAGGTTTGAAAGCAAACACTGTTTTTTGCTTATATGTCCCCTGGGGTAGCACCACCCCATATTTTGGGCACTTGGGGAAAACCAGCACCGTGCTCCATGTCTTTCTATTAGGAAAGCATGATGAATCACAGAAATGCTCGGGACAAAATAAACACTCCCAGGTGTCATCTTGCTTCCTCTGCACAGCGTAAACCACCACCGCAACAGCGAAGGCATTCTCCTAGGTTCGGGAAATCCCCGTTCCCCGCCTCCCCCCAGTCTCAGCAGTGCTGTTCTCATTCTCGGCAGACGCCAGACGTCTACCCGAGCCCGGCCGCCTCCCCTGCTCTGCTACTTCCGCAGTAAGCCTCTCCATAAATCACTGGAGCCACCTGCTTGAGCTTAATTTACAGTTTCTACTGATGCTGAAGAGGCAAGACCCCAACGTGGCTTTTTAATCACTTGCTGGAGTTTTCACAGTAATACTGATGGAATTCAGAAAAATTCTGTGATTTAAGTGCTCCTGGTTTGTCTTTGCTAATTTGGAAGCACTATATGCAAAAGCAGCCTTACGAACTGCAGCTACGTGTCTCACCACTACTGGGTCCCACCGGGGATGGAAGATGCCTCTTCTTCGCCGTTTCAGATGGGTCTGAAGGTTTTGCCCTCAACTAAACCGAGTAAGCCAACCCCTAAGACACGTGCTTCTGGGGTGATGCAGAGCAACAGGTAAAGCCAGGCGAAAGCATGTTACAAAGACGTATCTCACTATGAACACTTTGTGCCAGGTCCATCACACGGGACAGCTCTACTGACTTCAGCACAGCTGCCTGCACCCACCCCCGAACACCACTGGTATAACAAACATTTAATTTCTGCAGGTTAAACCGCTGTCATGCACCACACATCTTAATATCACATGCGTAAGCATCGTTGCAAATCCACATCACTGTATTTTACAGTACCTGCTGCTTTCTTGAGTACATTTTTCTTTCCTTTAGTTCATTAAACTCAGAAGCAAACAGAGAAGTTCCCTATGTATTCCAAAGGGTTTAGGAAGCAGATCCCAAATGAAAGCCAGATAGGCCTTAATTCAGCCGTTAAATCACACTATTGATTTAATATACATGGACATTCCCCTCACCTTGCTTGCTCTAGCTGGATCAGGTCGGATCAGATTATTCAAGATGATAAGGTGGAAGTGTCACTTGAAGGCAAAGAGAGATAAAGGATTAGCTGAACATTCTGACTGGGAAGTGGATCATATTTTACCCTCTGTCAGCTCAAATGTCTGACAATTCACAGCAGCACCCCGCGCTTCATCTGAACCGCTCGGCTGATGCGGATGGAGGGAGAAGCTCATGCTGGAGAACCCTCTTCTGCTGGAGAGGCCAACAGGTAAGGAACACAAAACGATCTTTCAAGATTTCCCAGATGCAAAGTGTTCACGAAACGCTGCATTTGTCTTTGCCCCAAGTTGACTTTCTGGTCCTTTTCTTTACGACCAGGAGCAGAGGTGAGGCGTCTGTCCGCACCCTGCACCGTGCCAGCACTAGGGCAGAGACATGATGGAAATAAATGGGCCTGCTTTCAGCTCCTCTCCCCTGATTCCAAGCCTCTTGGTCTGCTATTGATTTGTGCAACATACAGCACAGCACCAGAAAACCCAGCCTGAGTTTTCACAATTAAAATTAGGAATTCAGCGCTGCTGTGGGCCAGTTGGTATTACAATAATACTTCCAGTAGTGCTAACAAAACAAGGAGGGATAGAACAAAAGTTCCAGCACTGACTTATTTTGAAGCTCCTTAAAGGACAAAATTAGGGCACAGAGGGTGATTCTGAGCAAAGACTCCCCGAGAGCACTTTTTAAAGAGGAACTGAGATTCGTCAGGCACCAATTTAAAAGCGGGCCTGCAGACAGACGTGCAAAACGCGTGATGGAAAGTGCTTTGGGAGCGTACATGTGCACATGTACAAAGTGAACATGGGTATATGCTTCCTTCCTTGTGTCAAACGCAACGGTCTGGACCAGGAATGCCATTTTCCCCTATTTATCATGGAAATAACACACTGTGCTGCTGGAAAACCATGCACTGCCTTGCGTACTGCAGCCTTGCAAGTGGCTATTGGACCCAGCACTTCCTTTTTCTTAGGGAAAGTATTAAAAATGTAATTAAATATAATAAAACAAAAATATAATTAAAACGAAGTAGGAAGTTCAAGTACTGTCTTCTCTTACAGAACACATGGCAGCGGAAAGGACCTAGCACGTTTAACACCGTTACCCCTTTCTGCTTTAAGCACAAAAGCGGTGAGGAATTGAGCTACCTGGAACGATTTGGGCCTCCTTCCCTGCACGTCCGTGTTTCGCTGCCAGCAGCAGCCCATCCCGTGTTCATTTTAATAACGCTGGGATTCCATCCTTACGCATCCATTTGCATGACTAATGCTCAGCCGAATGCCTAAATCCTTGACCGAAGTCATCAGCGTTATGCTCATTTCTATTCTTCAAGCCTCACTTCCCTTCACTAGAGACCCACAACTGCGTCCCATCGCTCGCTATCAGAGACAACAAAGTTACACGAGCCTTTTCAAGCTGGTCTGGCTCATTTGCTGCTCTGGAAATGAGCAATTTTCTTTTGCCTCTAATTTTCTAGCCACAACGCTCGTATGCAAACGTCCGTGGCCCTTCTCTCCCGGAGAGAGAGAAATACGGTCAACTGCAATTATTAATTCTGTATTGTTGTTATGACTTTAAACTGTTCTTTAAAGCCACTGTGGTCCCTTTCAAGCAGTGGAGAAAAAGAGCACTTTAATCACTAAAAGCGCATTAAAAATTCAACACTCGAAGCCTGCCTAATAGATTGATATTTCCCATGAGCTGTCAGGGTAAGATTAGCTATTAAAAATTCACTTGTCCAGAGGCATGTTAAATCTACCTGAAATTGGGCTCTGCTTGTTTTCGTGCTTGTTTGTATGTTTAAAGAGATGCTTAAATTTCGATCTCTCCGCAATTTAAATAAATCAGGGAAATGTGTGTCTTTTTACAATGTTTTAAGAACAACTTTTAGTTCAAACGCTCACAGACACTTGATCCTGCTTGCCCTTTCCAAAATGCCACGGCTGCCTTGATGTCTGTAGCAAACCCTAGATACGGAGCATCGTGCAATCATTCTTGCCCTGAATTTGAAGCCTTGTGTCTTCAACTCCCCAAACTCTGCTTTGTCACCACAAACTTTTCCATTAGCTGGGATGAGGGCTGAATTACCGGAGAGACACCTCCAGCTGCAGAGAACCAGGCAGGTCAGTCACAGGTGATGCTGAGCCTCTGAAAGCGCACAGCCTTCTCCAGACAGAGCCGATGGTAGGAGTCTGGCCATGGGATAAAACTTGCCAGAAGCCACCTTCCTCAGTTCTTCGGTCCTTCCATTCACTCCTTCAGAGAGCTGCAGGAAACCAAGCTTGCTGATACTGGCAAAGCAGCAGGGATGTTTAGTGAAAGACACATTTTTCAAAAAATAGATAAATAAGAAAACCGACCGTCTGCCATCCTCCCGCCCGCAAAGCCCAGACTTTGGTCATGGCCCAGCTCAAAATGTCGGGATGTTCCATCCAAAGGAGCCCCGTCACCAGCCAGGATGCTAACGTCCAACACGAACACAGAATTAAAGGAGTCCCCATCCTCAGCAGGCTTGCAAGAGACCTCAGACAGGACAGAAAAGCGAAGACTGAAGTAGCATCAATCTGCATCGAAAGCTCTCATCACCACGTCTGGGCAGATCGATCGGTGTCAACCTTTTTTTTTTTTGGTCTAGTTCCCCCATAAAAAGAGAAAGAACCTGCCCGCCTGGAAGTCTGGCAGTGTTGGACACCTTGTAGCTTTCTGATCGTAAACAAATAACACACACAATTTAATTTAGAGGAAAATGTGAACTGTGTTTGCCAGTCTAAGTGAATTCTCCTATGACAAAGATTCTATAGATAGCTTTCTATTGCATTTCATGGTATTTCTTCCACTGCGATGTTACAAGCAGAAACCACACTGGGAACAATTTAGGACTGAATAGAAAATGATAGTGTCTAGACAGCAACTATGCCTCAAGTATTTTCGAGGAATATGAAAACAAGAATTCCCATCAGTTCTGGGCTGCTGATAGCTAGAAGCTAATAATGACAATGTTAATTTTGATTTAAACCAGTTCAAGGCAGGTATTTTCAAAACAAACTCAATGACCTGGAATAGGAATTCTAATTTTCAAAGCTGGACAATTATTAATCATTTATATTATTCAATTAGCACTGACATTTCTAATGAATAACATTCTTTATGTTTCCATCTGGTACTCAGACGCATCACTTAATTTTATTCTTAAGAAATAAACAGAGCTGCAAAAGGTTTCTTGATGCACATCCAAAGGAATGAGAGTGGTATTTGTCACTTGTTCCCATTTTTTGTTCTGGAAAAAATATTCCCTTGGAAAAAAAAAAAAAGTAAACACTCCCAGGATTTAATTTCTATTCCCTCTCAAACTTTTTTTTAAATGAAACTGGCAGAAGTTTTGCTCACTGAGTATTTTCCTGGTCTTTCTTTGGTGCAAGAAGGCCAGTCAGGCTCAATGTTAAGAAAGAGGTCTCCATGCAAGTAT
Organism: Oxyura jamaicensis; assembly: GCF_011077185.1. Classification (NCBI taxonomy): domain Eukaryota; kingdom Metazoa; phylum Chordata; class Aves; order Anseriformes; family Anatidae; genus Oxyura; species Oxyura jamaicensis. The sequence continues at coordinate 1,827,445 of NC_048914.1, read as the reverse complement.
TTACACAGCAAACTACCCAGACTAAAATTCATTGCTACAGCTAGTCAAAAACATTCCTGTAAAACCTTTCTCCTCGTATCAAAACAGGCTGCTCTGACTCATTAAGAACACCTTACAGAAACACGTCGTGTCAAAATACTTGCAGGAGAATTTCAAAGCATTTGGTTCTACTCAGGTCAAATAAAGTCAAATTTGCAGCATTTGGTAATTACCTCCGTTTCATGGAGGGAAAAAAAAACCTTTGATTTTTTAAACAAATAGGGATTTTGTAGTTTAAGGATTTCTGTGTACCTGTCAGAAATACATATCTGAGTTCATTCCTGTATGTCCACAACAAAAGGTTCTTGATTAAAGGCACGATTCAGAGCTCAGCTAAGAATGGCAGCTCAGCTCCCACAGCCACAGCTGCTCCCAGCTTCTTGGCTTTATCCTGAGTGAGCAAGAAAAATGAGAAGAGAACTTTTTTCACCAGTAGAGACGATCCGAATCAAATCGGCTCCTCCTGAACATGGCAGAACCCTTCCCATTAGCGAAGCAGCTTGCAGCCTGACCAAACGCTACGATTTCAAGGGAGCAACAGAAGCGGTCTTTAGGGTCTCTAACCCAAGTGGCTCCTTCAGACGGTACCCTGCCCGTAATAACACCATTTTATTCTATTGGCAGAGTCTCTGCATGACTGCCCCGATAATGAAGTCCATAAAGGATGCCGTCTGCCTTCTGCAGAGAGATGGGAGCAGCCACTGCCCGGCAGGGAAGGAAATCAATGACTCCAGTGCGAGCACCCTGTTGGCTACAGTGTGGAGTTATCAATTTTCTTCCCAGCTAGACAGCAGCTGCTTCAGTCACTCCACTTATTTTTAAGAACAAAAAAGAAAGCAGAGAAAAAAAAAAAAAAAAGAAAAAAAGAAAAAAAAAACAGACACACACACCAAAAAAAAAACAACCAAACAAATAGAAAACAAACCAAATCAAACCCATCCTCCGGCCAGCAGTTGGCCATGGCGTCATAAGTCTGCTTGGAAACATTTATAGGAAGGAATCCCGTATTCATGTCAAGCTGAAGGTCCAGGTCCTTCCAGTAAGATTTCAGGTTTTCCCCAGCAGAACATGCAAGCCTTCAGCCTTGAACACCAGGGCACGAGCTCAGCGCCATACACAGACCTGACTCGGAAAGCAGATCGCCTCGGCTGCCCTAGAGCTGAACCTACAGCTGCAGAAGGCTCTCCCACCAGGGCAGGGCCTGCCTCATTGTCTTCCACTGCATATATTCAGTGCAGCACTGGTAAAATGAGTCATGTCTTCAGAGCCCCGTTTTCCTATTAAGGGAAAATAATAAAAAAAGGATATCTGTAACTAGGCACTGAGCAACCAGCTCAGCTCCCCTGAACGCGCTGCTCGCGCTGCTCCCTGCTCTGCTGGCTTCTAGCACCAGGCCAGCCTTCACCTGGATGAAACAACCACTGAAGGGAGCGGTGCTCTGCTGGTGGTGGCTGCTCCAGTACTCACCGTACACACATCCTGACTGCTCATCTTAAAGAAGGGCAAAGAGAGACACGCAGATCAAGATTTCGGCTGCATAAATTGTTCCGAGAATTCTGGGAGAGTTAAATCAGCACTTTCCAGAACACACACAGCTTTAGAGTATGAGAATGCTCTTTAATGTGTTCTCCTTTTTTAAAAAAAAGGTAGAATAAAACTATCCAAAGTGCCACTGCAATGAGAAAAATGATGAAATAAACACAAAGTCATCCCTTAAAAGCTCACAGACCTACCTGGTTTTCCCGTAGTGACTTTGGAAAGTCATTTGCAGAGCAACGAATTCATGAATGCTAATGACAAATTAAGTTTTAAACTTATCGTACAAAATGGTAATCACCTGTGCGTGTGCATTTATCATATGGCAAATGAGTTCTGCGTGGTATCTCCTTGGAGAGGAGAGTATCATTGTGCTTGAGACAGATGGGGACGACGGCACGGACAAGACCGATGCCCTACAGCACATACACACCTTGGTCACCTCCTGGGTGGTGGCTTCCTTCCCGTCCACGTGCCCAACGCTGTCCTGGCGAGTTCACAGCATTTCAACACCTTCGTGGGTTTTGCATTAAATTGTTGGTGCTTTTCGATTTTAGCTAGACTTTTACATTAATAAAACCGCTTTCCCCTTGGATGGCACGCAATGGATGAGTACAATCATCATGAATCCATAAAATATTCCAGAACACTCAATAAACTTGATACAGTGCATGCAAGCCCATAATTAGTACGGCAAAAGTAGCAGGTATTTCATATTTAACCAACTGTGAGTGTCAGCGCCGCGTACATGCATCACTGAAAGACTAAGTGAAGAAGGAAAAATAAGGAACCACTAAATATATTTATTTCAGACAAACAGAACACCCGGCATTCACGTAGACAACACGAGCTTAACGCAATAATTTAAAGCTTGGGCTCCTACGGTAGCATTACTGAACAGAGTTATGTTACACGACAGAGTAAGATTTCACACTATTTATTTTATTATTCTGCCAATTGCCTGCATCAGTTCTGAACTGGGCCAAGTGGAAACCTGAACACAAACACTAAAAAACGAGCCCGTGCAAATTCTCCTCCTCTTTACCTCCTTCCACCATTCCTGTGCTGCTACCAAATTAACTCGCTGCTTTTCCTTGCACTCAGGTCAAGACGTGCTGACCCCGAGCCCCTGCCTGCTTGGCTCCTTTGGGGCAGGAGGATGCTCGCCCTGGCAGCCACCAGGTGAAGCACACAGCCCGTGTGCCACAACAGGTTTTGACTTTCAAACAGAAGCCTCCAGGATCGAGACAAATCCATCATTCTAATGCTCAAAACTGAGCTGTTGAAACCAAAGGAAATGAATCCGTACAGTGGATCACTAGCCATGTGTAGAACGTCGCTCCCAGAATTAATAGGTACTATGTCATGCCTTTGGACGGCTTTCAGCCCATTCCTACTCAGCTAAAAAGGACAGGAGGAAATTTCTGTCCTCTTTCCCCCTGCTCTCTCTCTCCCTGCCTGCCCCCTTTTAAAATCCACAGCGGTGATAACTGAGCAATTCATAATCTAATTCTAGCAAAATAAATACTGCTAAGCATAAACCCAAAGATTAATTAACGAAGCAGCTGAATAACGAGGAGCTACAAGCTATTTGCAGACTTTGGACTGTCCTGGACTGCCTGGAAGCCCCCTTGGATCAGGGCTCCTAAGCAGCACACCTTCTGCAGCAGCAAATAACAGAAATAAAGTGCGTTCTTACTGCTCCGACTTCGCCAGACTTCAGCGTCTTTTCTGGTTTCCGACTGGCTGTGAAATTGAGGAGTGCTGCTTATTTTCAGTTATACAGCAATAATAAAATCCAGGTAAAACTCTACAGCCACTAATTAATAAGGAACACATGGTTCCTTTTACCCTGAGTTTCACAGTGCTTTCTGAGCCTTGGGATGCGTCCCAGTGATCCACGCAGGGAACAGCTCCCTTGATATTGCTAAACCTGGCTACACAACAGGGCGATGAAACCCACGAGCCACCGGCTTGTGTAGAACAACAGGTCCCAGAAGTTAGGTCTGTCCTGAAATAACCCACAAAATTTTGAGTGTCCCTATTTCTCTCCACTTTAACCCCAGGCTCAAGTCCTAGAGGAACCACCGAGTTATCTCCGTACTTTTTCAGTGTCTCACATTTTTCCCTCTAACACAGTCAAGGGGCTGTGCAGCCTTCCCCATATTTTCTCAGCTCAAAGCAGTGAATAACAGCGTGTTCCCTGTCAGGTCTGCAGCTCTTGACGTATAGTGGCACGATGCTACAGCCAGGGATTTTTTCTGGCAGTGTTCTCGGTCATTCAGCCTGTCTTTCCAGCGAGGAACATTTTCCAGTTTTCTGAGAGAAGCAGGTCTGGTTTGGCCTCTACTTCAGACAGAGAAGGTGGAAAATACCCCAAAATCTTCGTTCTTTGAAACCATGTAGGCCGGAGAGCGAATGTTTGAAGCTGCAGTGACCATGAATAAGTGGGCAAAACGGGGGGCGAGGGAAGGAAAAAGGAGGATGGCAACACATACTGCTAAATGTACTTACAGAAAAAAGCCTAGAAGGGCTGCTTCCCCAAATGTTGCTTTGCAGTGACAAAGTTGGATATCTCAAAAAAGTAGAATTTTGAGCTCTTGCATCGCTCTAATCCATGAACTGAGGGATGGCTTTCAAGGTGAAGTGCGCACCCTGAATGACTTCAGGTAGTTTTATCTACCCCAGCTGTCTGTGCAGAAAAATATCTTAAATTGCTTAAAAAGTCACCATTAGACAGTACTAGAAGAAAATGACTAACGTTCTTAATGATGTTAATTCCAGCCCACTTTCTTGTTTTCGGAAAACAGAAAACCTCCCAAGATCTCACTTCAAAACGTTACGGCTAACAGGTATTCACCAGCCTTGATGGTTTCAATAATTATCGTTACTGAATGGATATATTGACCTGTAGCTCCTAGTGATGACCAATTTCCTTGTTGAGCTGTTACAACTGATAAATTACCCTTAGCTGCGTGTACATACACGGACAGACACAGGAGCAAGTATTGAGAAAGAAGGATTCTGGTTTTAAAACCGTGTAAGGGAAGCCACGCGAGCGTGATATGCCAGAAAACCCCAGCACACAAAGCACTTCTCTTGCTCTGAGGTTCACAGTTTGCACCCGAAGTAAAGACATTAGCTTTTAAAGAAGTCCTTCGCTGCTGAAGACGTTTCAGTGCTGGATTACACCAGCTTTCTGTTAGCTGAAGCAGTTTTACAGGAAGCCCAGCAGACACGTTCTGTTCCAGGTCACCTAAAGCATGCTATTCTGTTTGTTTCTCCAAATAAAGCCAGTAGAACTAAGAAGCGCAGTTGTATATGCTAGGGAAATCATTTTTGGCACTGGAAAATAGGCGAGCCGCCAGAAGATTTTCCAATTTGCTCACTGCTATAACAAAAGCACTCCCCTGAACTGGAATGGAAATGGAGCAAAACTGCTTCCCTCTAATCTGAGATGAAGGGGAGAACTCATCAACACGTCTGCTCAAGGAACAGCACGGTTGATCCCCGCTGGTAACTTATGCAGATTTCACCCCTAAGGTATGCAGACATTTATTTACTGCTCTCCTGTCCTAGGAACTCGATGACAACGGTAGCCATAACATCAGTACCTCTACACTGGAAGTGAACTGATTTTCAGACATGCTGGGGACAGGCACCTTTAAAATACAGAAATAAGAAGAACAAGCTGGTGGAAGGGCAACAGATGCAAATTCAAGATCTCTTGATTTTATTCCAAGCTTTTGCCAGTGACTTAATGAACAATCACAGACAAGCTACTTCTTGTTGTTTCTCAATACATTAATTAGGAATAGCAATACTCCTCTCACACACAGTTCTGAAGCTGAACGGTGCTATGTGCAAAGATTTTTATTTATTTAAAAAAAAAAAAAAAAAAAAAGGAGATAAAAACAATTTGCCAGAATTCTCCAAATCAAAACAAACAGCAACTTCCAAAAATGCCAGGCGCAACAACAAGCAGCTCTCTGTACACCGAGCGGCACCATGCAGACCGGGATTCATTTGTCACGAGGAGCTACACAATTAGGGCTACGTTCTACTAAATGAGAAGGAAAAATACTCGGAAACTTTAGCAGCACAAATCTTTCCACATCTAACCACCACATTTGAAAGAATACAGTCTGTATGTAAAATGTTTTCCAAGTGCCCACAGGCAGAACTCTTGCTGAAGGCAAATAGCTTTGTGTGCCGCTATGAGGTGCGAGAGACGGACTCTTAAAAACCCAAACCAACATCAAAATTCTGCTTTCAAAATCCCACTGCACTAGAATAAAGAACACAGCAGTTGCTCCTTGTCCACAAATGCTCAAGTTTTCATCTTATACATCAATTAGCACGCCTTAGCATTCATTCTCACGCAGATGAGATTCGCTACGGTGGCACTACCACCAGGATGTTTACGCAGACCTTGAACTCTGAGGGTTTAATATCCCAGTCTAAAGGCTGGGAGAAGGAAGGGTTCTCCCTGGGCTTTGTAGGGAAGATGACAAGCACAGAAGGACGGCTTAACTTGTCCCAGTGAACCCGCAACAGATCTGAAACTCTAGCATTTGATATGCTTTGAAGACAAAGCAAAAAGAATTTCATCCACCAGCAGAGTTTCGTACGTTCAATTGCTGACACTCTCTCTGTTGCAATAAAATAAGGAATGCACCAGCTACAATTTAATTGTCTTGGCATCAAAAAAATCCTGCTAAACCTCCATCTACAATCACATCCTTAATTAAAAAACATTGCCTATTTTTTAGCTATCAGAACTTTAAGTACACATAGCCTCAAAACTACGTTCTGAAAGCGTTCTTTGCTTTAATTAAAGCCCATCTCATTTTTCTCATCAGCTCCAGAAGAATCAGTCAGGGTGATGCCACGTTTTACTTAGGGGTGGAAAATCTCAGAGACACTAACCTATGCTGTATGCCTCAGACTCTCCTAAAACAGAGCTGCAGAGGAACTCTGTCCTATATCCACAGAAATGAACCCAAAGGTTCTGCACTTCCATCAGCAATTTGCTGAATGTCGCGACAACCACTCACCTGTGATGGATGAAGAAAAGCAGGAGCAGGGAGCCCAAAGCTCTTGTGTAAAGTCTCACCACTGCTTGGCACCAGAAACAGAGGTTCATCATCACCTAACACTCAACCAGACTGTGCCCCGGATTAAGTGGTTTTAGCTTTACAAATAAGTAAATAAATGAATAAATAAACGAAAAACAGGAATTCCCCCCAGTCACTTTGTTAATTCACGTTGCTGTTGCTTTGAGCTCCTCCTTTTAGCTGATTCTGTGGACAGCTGTTATTAATTCCTAGATCACAGGTTGCTTTAATATCAGAGGCCTGGCTATCACTAAAACACACACAGTATCACAGGTGTGTAAAATTATATGGAAATATAAAAGATAAAACGAATATGTTATTAAAGTGTCTTGAAGACATAAAGAAAAAATATCACCATTTAATCTTGGAAAGTCATCGTTTTTCTAATTTTAAGAACTCTTTAACATACCGTTGTTATAGCTGCAATCAGGAATTCGTGGCAGAGAGCCCTGTTAACCTCTGGAATTCATTGCTGCGGTGACTCTCGTGGTTAGGTACTTTCTAGATATTTGACTAAAAGAAGAAGAATTATTAGGGAAAAAAACTGACCTAATTTGCTATTTTTCACAGAAATTACCTTATTCAGTGGGAATTAATCAAAATACAGCCAGGCCCACATAGGTAGCCCTGCTCTCTGCTACAAATACCATCACTAAACTTGAAAATAAAAAGTGCCAAAGAAGTAAAACCAAGCAGTGAAGGAGCTTTTTCATTGCTTATGCATAACTGGAACCGGTAAAAGGTCACAGGATCTGATCCACTCTGTTGCAAGGAAATGGAAAACTTGAAATTGAGGGGAAAAAAACTTCACTCCTCTAACCCAGGAGTTCATTTAACAGAGAGAAAAAAAATGCAGGCCTTGCAGCAAGAAAACTAATTAGAGGCAAATATTTGTCAAATGCATAGACACCTGTTAATGATTTTGTAATGGCTCGATGTAAAACGTGGCACCTCCCACACACCGTCTTGGAGGAGGCAGGATGCTGGTGGGTACCTGCTGTCCTGATGCTCCAGTACCAAACAGTATGCAGTACCTGCAGTTCTCATTGGTTTTCAGTATGTTGTTGTGGTTGCATTCTTTAACAGAGAGAAAGCAAAAATCTTTCTTTAGCCCTATTTCTTAGCCTTAAATCTTGTAGTGAGCAAGAACGAGCTGCTCTCTTGATTAAACCATGGGACTCTATTTTACTCCATCATTTCCAGTATTAGCACCAAGAAAAAACACATAAAAGCCTCACTGTAAATGAGCAAAGTTAATGAAAAAGAGCCATGTGAGGCTTGTAAACCATCTCAATGTTTCAGATCTCACTAGAGCCTATAGCTCTAGCATGGCATCTTGCTTAGAGAAAAAGTACTGCGCTGTAAATGGATCTGTAAATTAGGGCTAATACAGGTAATTGGGAACGGTCAGGATGAAGCAAGCTGGAACGATCTCCAAGGCAGAAGAAAGAAGGCATTGAGAGGAATTTGTGCCTGGATTTAAAATTTTCAGGCTCAGTTCTCACCGCAGCCTGGCCTGACGCAAAGCTTACTGACACCAGCCGACAGGGCCGGTCTGATTTCAGGAGGTTTTAGATCAGGCTCCCAAACCAAACACCTGTGTGCACTGGAGAGACGCGTGCTTTCTCATAACTGAATATTCATTAAACGGAAACAGCCAACAGACACAAAAAGAAGAATATAATGAAACAGTACATGACTCAACAATAAATCATCATCGATTTCACTGAGCCCTCCTGAACCTGTTTAAATGATGGAGAGCAAGCCCAAAAGGAAGCCACTCACAGTCTGCAATGTCGCATGCAAACTGCTGCTAAAGGCCCAGCAAACCAAGTACACTTACCTGGCTGTGCTAATTACTCTGTTAGATTATTCAAAGATCATTTATAAATTGCATGGAAAAAAAGCCTATGTCCTTCTACATATCCTTTCCTTTAATTTAATTCAGTCTCGCAATTACCATGGCCAATCTGCAATGTCCTGATGATGGTTAATTATTAAAGTCCAGGTATTTGTTATGAATTCAATCTGGCCTTTGGTTTTTTGTTCGGTTGCTGTTGTTTTCTTTTGAATCGGGAACATTGAGGAGACACTTGTTTATGGCATAAACAGGCTGGCTCGTTCTTAACAAGACAAATATTATACCAAGTTAATTTGAAGGTAGTATACATAATGCAGCATATCAATTTTGTGTGCCATATGGGATTGTGCCTGCATAATAACAACTTAAAAACAACACTGCGTTGCCAGTGACAATTACTATACTGTAAACCATTTCAGTGGGGCACACACATTAATTTAATTCATTGCAGCAGGCAGGTAGGCATGCACAGAGAAAAACCACTGCGAAATGACAAATGCTTTACAATTTACAACATAAATAGCTCCTTCAAGACTACAACCCCCTGTCATGTCAGAAGCACCTTCTGGCACTGCTCCAATTCATTAAGTCAGCCCCACTACGACAAAAAAAATGTACCTGCAAACATACATTACAATCATTGCTAGCTCCATTTCCTCTCCTCTTCACATGGATGCAATAGCAGGGAATGCATTTTGGAGTTTTCATCTGAAACTCATGAGGAGTGCTATGAAATATAAACCTAGAAGCATTTCTCTCCTTTTCTCTTACAGACAAGAAGTTACTTGCGAACAAGCCCTCAACATCCATGACTCAAGAACTGCTTCACATGATACTGTGGGCAGCGTGCTTAATTGGGGATCTCAAAAAGAGCTGGATTCATTTTAGGCTGACAGATACAGGCTTTAATCCCATCAACCCGTCATGTCATTTCTCCCAGCGATGCTAGTACAAATACTGGAGAATTCCACTCATTTCGGTGGAGCTAAAGCCCGTACTGGAGAACTTGTATATATATTTATCAGTAATACTATTTATTCATCAAGGATCCTGGAAGGCTGCCCAGCCATTCCACTTGAAGAGCACTGAGACTGCCTGCTTAATTTATAGGAGCTTCTGAGGTGGATATGTACAGAACATGAACATAGCGAGACTGTACTTACTTTTTTTTGCACTATTTTAACCCAACTAGCATCCATGAGAGAAGCAGGGAAAATGCTCACATGGACTAGCAGGCACAGAAGGGACTGAAGGCTCTTAGCATTTCTATTCGGGTTCCTAGCAGGGCCCATGAGTCTTCACTTATCTCGTTACGTCTCTTACCGTCATTTAAAACCTGCAGGAATATCTCTGGCTGTTCTACGATCACAGGGTGTACTTTCAGAAGTACAAAAATTCTCGCAACTTATCACAACAGTTTTTTCCCCTCATTGAGAAAACTTAAGGTGCCAGTTTCCAAACCAAAAATAGCTACGTGCCTAAGCACCTTTTATTCATGGATCTCTTAAGTCAAGGCCTAAGACGGGCACGGTTCCGTGTTCCCCAGCTGCTCGGCAGTCAGGCTTTCACGCTCCCTCTAACACGATGGAAATCAACTCACTTTGTGGCCAATGCCACTTCTGACTGGTGAAAGGCAATCCTTTTACTTCAGACACTACGTCCTTGCTTAGTATTCAAAAGTGATGGGAAAATTCTCCCATGCCTCCCAGAAAAAGCAAAACAAAAACCCAACACATCAGAGAAAACCAGCACATCAGAGTGTCATAAGCCAAAACACCTAAAAAAAGGGGGAATAAAGTAAGATTGCCCCGTGTTACAAATCAGCTGTAAATGCAAAGAAACTTTCTACAAGCTCTGTACAAGCTATTGTCTTTTCTGTCCTTTATATTGACTATTTTAAGCCGTTTTATCTGCAGTGGCGTCATTTGTTGCTAACCAGAGTAATCTCCTTGCACATAAAAATGAAAAGGTTTCACGAGATTACATAAAATCAACCAAGAATAGAAATTAATATAAATACTACGGAATATATGGGCTGTTAGTGTGCAAGACTAGATTTAATCTTAGGGAAGCAAACACTCAGAGATCTTTAGAAGACATTCATCCGTTTGTATAAGAAATTACCACGTCTTGAACTGATTTATTCTGACAGACTTGGACAGGTTTCCAGGAGCAGCTGGTGTGGCAGCACCAGCTTTACAGGGAACGTGGTCAGCAGTGGCACGCTCAGGATGATCACTTGACACTCTGGGGCATTCCAGAAGATTAAAAAGGTAAATTTTCATGTTTCTGGGAAATTGGACATATTTCTGCACATCTATTTCAGTGTTTTCCCACTTATCCAGAAGAAAAGCTTAAATAAAAAGGATGCCACAACTGACAGCCCCTTTCACCACCCTCCAAAACTACAAAACTGAAGCAGTCAGTAATTCTGTGTCTGACAATGGTTTCAGGGACGTGAATGATTAGCATTAACACTAGCTACCGTGAGCAGGGCACACAAATGCCTTCCTCCTACACATTATTATAAAAATTGCAATTAAACTGCTCACATAAACTTTTTTTTTCTTTCTAAATTTCATGTTTCAGAATACATGAACTTCTCCGTAAGCTTCCCTAATAATATTCCTTAGCATGTAGAGGTCACACCACTGTCCTCAATGCGTGGCTTTTTTTCTGGCCATTACGGAACAAGGTATAAAGCAGAACAGGAGCAAAGCAATGCAGTAGATTAAGCAAAATACAGATAAGTGCTGCTTTGAACAGAATGTGCATAAGCACCTTCCTGAGTGATGGCCTTAGCTCCGAATCTCGTTAAATCACAGACGAAACTGCTGAAAGGACTTACCTGGCTTTAGCTCCTGAAAGCCACTGTAAAAAAAACATTTTAGGCACTTAGGAGCTCCATGCCTTGTCAATTTGATCACCGAGTCTTACCTGCAAGCCAGCAGAAGTGCTCTGCAGCAACAGCTCCTGCCCTCCCCCAGAGGCCACCTCAGCATGGTGGTTCTCCTCAGCCACCAGAGCTCAGGAGCAAACGAACATTCAGGCACAGTGCTGCCATTTCCAGCCCCATCAACAGGCCAGGGAGGAGGCCAAGCAGGCACAATACCTCCCCAGAGAAGACGTGAGGGCAGCCTGATGGCCAAGGCTCGCCTCCACACGACACCTGAGAGAGGCCTGTGAGGCCTGAGGAGCGCCAGGCTGCCAGCGCCCTGCCGGGCCCGCAGCGTGGTGGAAGTGTGGCCACGTCAGGCCCAGATCTAAATATAAAATTCGGAATACCAAACATCAAAAATGACATTGAAATTGACATTGTCAATGCTAATCCACTAACCGAAACTGGGGTACCCTCAAACATAGAGGAAACTAATGCCCAAGTTTGAAAGATTTTGAGTCACCACAATTACAAAAGCTGCCACAGTGCCCTTCTTGAACATGAAAAGCCCAAGACACACTCCATTTTTAATTCACTTTGCTAGTTACAAACAATAGAGATGCTTCAGAACAGTGAATTATGCTCTCTCTCACACTCTGAGCACTGCAGTAAGAATGAACAATGAGATGTGACTATGATGGAGAGCCAGCCTTTACATCTAAATTTTAACTGAGAAGTCTTTCTTCATACCTTCCCTCACTTATACCATTGCAAACCGCGAGTACTACAATGCTATCTGCAAAGTAATTAATCTTCTTACTTATTTCAATCCCTTGTCTGCCAAACTATTATGAAAAATTCTCATGCATCCTGTTTCTGTAGTAAGATACTGCTCCTGAATTATCTGCACATTGAGCATTAATGATGAGATGCCTTGTACCTCTGTAGGATAAGATGTCTCCAGGTTTAAAGATCCTAATGATTTCCTTGGTTAAATAAATCAGTATGCCTGATAAAAGCCCTCCTCCATCCCTAACAGACTGCATCTGTACTATCATGCCCAGCACAGATGACTTATCTGTGTTCTCAGAAAAGTGGGGTTATAGCCTTCTGCTTTGTACTACTGTAACCACGTAACAAAGCGTTAAAAGCTGCCAACAGCAGCAAGGCTGCCCCCTTCCCACATGTAACCCTACCTACTGAGGTAAACACACTCATTTAGTATAAAGAGAGTAAATATTTTTACGGCGTGGGTTAGACAAAAGGTGTGCATCAGACATATTTGGCTTCCCTGCTGGCAGGCAGCAGCAGGTGGGCCCACAAACTGACCCAGCACCGCGGCTGGGGAAGCTGATACCCTGCAGCATCACAGCTCCACGCCGAGACTGAAGCAGGGGACACGGCGAGGAAAACCTGGCTTGGAAAGAAGCATCCCAGGAGAGCTCCCACATCACAAAAAGCAGCACTGGATGCAAAGAATCCCACGGCGCCAGGAGCCGACCTATACCACAGCACAGCAATAAGCATGCGTTACTCGTCTTACCCATCGGCAAGAAGATACTCTTGGAGGCAGGCTGGATCCTTGGGAGCCATTATCTACCTCATGGAGCACTGCTCTCTTTGGCTGACTTGGTACCTCCTCTTCATTCTTTCTCGGTTTTGATCCACAGCCAGGGATCAAGCCTTGCAAAAGAGAAACTCGGCTATTGTAGTTTCCAATTACTCTCCCCTCCCCTTTTCAAATGATCCCATCTAATTACCCTGAGTGGACAAAACAAAAGCTGCTTGCCAGATGAAACAACATGGTAATCAGCAGCACTGTGCCAAACAAAACCACAAAAACCAACCACCACACTATTGAGATCAATGTCTTTTTTGCCACGTCTGGAGTTGATTCATGGTCCTTCAATGACTTTACCAGAAGGCTGAAACAGACGTATCTGAAATTTGCATGTGTCTATATTATACAGAGTAACTCATTTAAATCAGAGGGGCTTTCAAGTCTTTTTATTAAGAAAGCAAAGATAATGACTCAAAGAAAATGCTAATTTTATTTGGTGGTTCTCTCCCCATTCAACTTCACTGATCAGAGAGACAAATTAAGAAAGATAGTGTGCTTACCCAGAAGTAATTTGTTAGACATCTTCAAAAATCGATGCTTGACACAACTGAGTATCTTTTTGCAATAGAATTTTATTTGTCATGTTGGGCTAGGAGCATCAGTTAATAATTCACTCCACAGTTCCATAAACCTCCATTGCTATCTTTCACACAACCTTGCAGTTTCACAGGCTGTTGTTAGGAGTAGCTTAAAATAGTCTGTTATCAGTGCTGACCCTCACTGTTATAACTCAAACAGATGCACTATCTGTGATCATTCTGACAAGGAAGCAAAATAAACAACCCAGTAACTTTGAAAAGGACATATACACACTGAATACATACACGTATAATGGGTAGCCACTCAAGAGCTCCTACCGTAAGCAATGGAAAGGTCAAAGCAGCAACTCAGAACTGCTCTCCCAAACCCCACCATTACCAACTGGCAATGGGGCAGAGCCACTAAACTCTGACTCAGACCGGGATATTCTTTTTTTCCCGACTTCTTCGAAGCTTGCATGAATACCTATAGCATGAATAGTAAATTAAGAGTCCAGAACAGCCAAGCTGCAGAGGTCAAGGTACCTGGACTTACTGGAGGAAGGAAAATACCTTACTGGACTGTTTGAGTTCACGTATGCAATGCAGCCAGGATGTGGGCTTAGGATCTACAGTGGAACCCATAGAAATCCCAAAAACACAGATTAAAAATATTAAGCAGACAAACCAGCTCGGAAATGGCACCTCCTTTGAGTCAAACACACTGTTCATCATTCTGAAAGCGTCATCTTTAGTGGCAAAAACCCATCACACCTGATTTAGTTCATCATCCTGATTTTCAAACTCATTAAATAGTGTGTCAGCATGAATTCATTGTACTCTAAAGGATACAGCTTAGAACCCAAGTCTTCGGTCCAACGAGTAACATTTTTTGTTCAGAGACAGCACATTACACACACAGAGGCAGAATTCCTTCTCTCAGCTATCACATGGCTAAGGTGCCACCAGAGGGGTGCAGCACGCCCCCCCAGTCCTTCACACAGGTGCTAAATCTGGTCACTTCTCCCCTGCTGCTGACGCTCCACACGTGGGGTTAAGACTGCAGCACGTAAGCACCGAGACCGATAAACAACTCCCCACCTACCTGTTCTACTACAGTTACCTGTTCCCTTAAGTCTTCACACAACACTTGGCCACAGCAGCAGCTCTGTTGACCCCAGAGCTGAAGGAAATTCCAGTTTCTGGCTGAAATTTCACTTCTGGTTATTGCACGCGTTCGGTTCAGTTTATTCCCGCGGTAGTGATGGAACCTGTGATTGCTGCAACTTTTTTTGACAGCACAGTAAACTCTCCATAGACTCCCATTATCTCTCTTCCACTTAGCACATCTCGGTAATGTAATGTTGTCTCCACAGGCTTGTGCATTCAAATGGGCAAACAATTGCAGAAACAATTCCACACACTACGCTAGGAAATGGGGAATTATTGCTACTGGAAATCAGAACAGAAATAACTGTGGGGTAATGCACAGCAGTCATTTTTAAATGCAGAATGTAGGATGCTGCTAATGCAATTTAACTTTTAACACAATGGGAGTTCCCGAAATACCCAACTTTGATGGATTCTATACAAGCATATGAATACACCTGTAGACTTGACTGCATGACGCCAGCAAGGAGACTATTTTGGTGCTCTGTTGTTTACAATCCAAAGAAACAAAACCTGGCAGAGTGAAGAAACACTGAGAAAACAGACAAGCTAACCCAAATTCATTTTCTCACTATTGTAAACTCTTCCTTTAAAACGCAGGATACGCAGACAGATGGGCGTTAGGAGCAAAATCCATATGCTTTCTTTAAAAAGTCTCGCAGCAAACTCGCTGAACTGTGTTTGTGGAATTAATCAGAGCAGTGGCAAACATTTCGGATTTGTAATGTGCATAACCAGTGTTGCTATAGCTAAGGCTGAATTGTTCCATTACAAACTCTGATGTTATGAGCTTAATATTCCTAGCTGTGAGACAAACAGTTTGGGCTAAACGCAGAGGGAATGGTTCTGAAAAAATACCTACCTAAATTCAGACTTTCTGGCAGTAACACAAAATATATTTACTACTGAGCTAAAAATCAATACGTAAAGAAACAGGGGGAAAATACCTTCCTGATCTCTGCAATAAGTAAACACATTCGTTCCCATTAGTTTATAAGGATATCATTAAAAAGTCTGCACTGTGAACAATCTGCAGACAGCGAAAGCAATACTGGACAGAGAATTAATTATCATTGTCAGTAATGAGACAAAAAAAAAGTTATATTTCTAGCTTTACAGCTCTGCATATTTGTAAATAACCAGATATTCTCCAGGAAGGGAAGGTTAATAGCATAATTCTGAGAACTACCAGCAAATAGTTGTTACTGTGGTTCAGACAGAAATTCTAAAAGAATTGGCTGGGAACTTTTCTCCCATGATAATTGAGATGTTGTTACTCAAGGGCATCTAAAAAATCTTTCTGCAGTTTCAGTGTAAGCTCTCAGGGATAAGTTAATGGTGGGTGAACCATAGGTGTCGGATCCTACACTTAGCAATATAAATGTCTGCATGTTCTACACTACTTAAGCCCCAGGACAGACACGGCTCCCAATTTTTTGTTTTTAAAGGGGGAAGGAAATCAGCTTGGGCAGTTTATTTTTACATACATCTTTATCTGTTGCAATCTACCTGGGTCTGGAATAACAGTATCACAGCAGTTCCTTGTTACTGTTGACTCATTTTCTCTTCCATTGCCCAAAGCAGGTTACAGCCAGAGATGTTTCTGAAGTGGAAATAACACATGATTTCCTTGGTTAGGAAATTATCGCTAAATTAGCCCTAGGAAAGGATGAAGCAACACACTCCCAGTCTGCCAACAGGCTATATTTAATCTTCATACATTATAAAAGATGTTTGCTGCAACAAATATTTTATTATCTTAGCAATCAACAATTCTTTATATTGATCACCGCGGTGATTCATAAATTAGCTCAATTGCAGGAGAACAGTGGCTGCAATTTGATGGTGCTGCCTATGGAGAGAGGCTTCAGCGAGACTCTGATCTTCCACTGCAAGCACAGCACCGCTTATAGACCCTGAATGGCAAATAAAACACTTTGTAAAGAATATACAGAAGAGCTTTGTGCTAAACTACTTCTCATTATATAAAAGCTTTTAATGTATTACCAGTCTTAAACAAATCTGCTGGGGGGATATTGTCTCTGCATAACAGTAATGGATTTAGATTACACCATCATCAGGAATATCTGTTTTTGTGGCTGAACACAGGCTGGAGGCTTAATGCTTGGAAACAGGGCTGGCCTCACTGATTTATGAGGCCTGAATGTAATTAAGCATTTTCCCACTTCCTGTGAAATTCATGACTTAAAACACACCCAATATACTCCACATATAACCCCTTCTATAAACACACGTGTATTACAGTGAAAATCTAAGCGGACAGGAGAACCAGCAAATAAGTAATTGCTCCTACACACGTTTGAGTACTTAGACCCAAGAGGACTCATCGTTTTGCTGGTTGTTAACGAGCTGCTAATAACGGAATTAGCCTGATATTGCAGTGGCATGCCAAGGATCTGCTAGGCTAGAGAGGCCCAGGACATGCTAGGTGTGACACGCAGGGGCTTCAGATGTTAGCAAAGAGCCTGATATGGGACAGAACCATCACCAGGAGGGAAATAAAGTTCCAAGTCTGCTCTGTCTTCAGTGCACAAGCACGTGAGAAACCCTAACCCTGCCTCCTCGTTCAAGCAGGATCAGAGCCCTCTTTGGTGCCACGTGGGAGTAAGTTTGAGGCTGTCCCTGCAAAGTGGGTTTTTTAAAAATGAGAAATAACAAGACATTTGCCTTCACAGTCTATACATTAAACCAATAGTGAAGAACAGGTGTGGCATGCTAGTTACATTTTGTTGGTTTGAGTTTAATTAATGCCATTATTCCCAGCTGCACAGTATATCAGATTTGCAATTAAGCAAATGCTCTCACCTGATTAACCAAAGAGTTATTGTAAGTGAAGGTTTAAACAAACTGTAGTTGACAACAACATTGTCAGATGGTTCTCAGCCTGTACTCCAGTTCTGAGTAGACATTAACCCCAGAATCCTCGTCCATAAGTGGGCCACACTTTCCCTAAAAAGTATTTATTGATCAGGTGTTGCAGTTTGGATTCCTAGTTTAAAACTGAAGGCCTTGTAAAGTACACAGGCTATAATTTCGCTCCCTTTATCGTGGGTAGGGTTTGTATCCATCCCCCAGCCATCATCAGACTTAGCCTGAAAAGCAGAGTTTAGCAGACTGCATTGTGGCACGCAATATATTTTTACTGCTGTTGTATTATTTTATTTTAAAAAGGAACAAGGTCAAGCCTAGCAGAAGCCATTTTAATCTTCATCCCTTTTATGCTGGAGTAGTTTGATCACCTTAAGGGGATTGAAAACCAAGGTCCACAAGCCATATGGGACAACCCCAACATTAATCTAGTTTGCCTTCTATGCCCTCCCCATCTCCCCCCCCTCGGCTACCCGCTGAACACCCTTGATTTGTTGTGTTCAGAACCGGCTCCGGGCTGCGATCAGACAGCAGGCAGGACGTAGCTGCTTCACTCGCTTACCGTGCCCGGGATTATCCCGAATGCTGAGATTAGAGCAGTGCAGGCAGCTGGGACCCCCCCCTCCACTCCCAGTCCCTGTGTGGGAGGGTGGAAGCTGCGCACAAAGGGCTCGTGCACGTAAGGGAGCTGCTGGGGGCGTCCTAACGGGGCTGTTTCATGCCCTGCCTCCAGCCCTGGCTCCTTTGGAAGAGATGGGAAAACTCACCGGATCCTCAGGTGCTACAAGGCAGGATCAGCTGGAAAAAAAAAGATCTCTGGGCTCCATTTAGGGCTAACCAAGGGAAATATTGCAGTTAGAGAGGAGACTCAACTGGATTATCTAAAGGTTCCTTTTGGCTTTCAAATATGCGTACCGAAATCTGTCAGAGACAGCTGATTATCTGGCTCAGTATCCTAAGCCTGAACACCAGGCTACTGGAGAAGGCATTTCAGAACACCAGCTTATGAAAGAAAAAACCCGAAGTAGAACAGTATGTGAAAGGTTCCTAATTATTTTTCACCACTGACACACAAATTCTGGCCTCAGGCAGGCCATACATTCCCACTCACCCTCTGTCCTAAAGCCCACTGCACAGCAGCAAAATCAAGTCCCACGCTTTTTTTTTTTTTTAAAAAAAAGAGCAGAATCCACCACGTGTCCGGGATGGCCCAGAGCCTTTCACTTCCACGACTGGCGGGATCAGTTCCACTGAGCATTCTCTAAACAAAAAGCCTTTCTGCATATCCATCCAGCATTTCAGGTTCCTGGGAAGGCTGAGTTTTAATACAGCCCTGTGTCATTTCTATGCTACGCAGAATGAGAGCAAGTATTTGTGAGAATCCTCCTCGTCTGTCAGCGAATCCAGGAAACAAAGACACAGGCCTTCCAAAATTAAAATACAAAGCACAGGCAGGTTTAGAAAATTTCCTTATTAGCTTTGAAAAACTACCGCGTGTTAGGAAAAACACAACGTAGTTCATTCTTTCAGCCCAGGAAAGGAACCAATTGACGCTCTGCCGTTTGTTCATTTACAGCAAATATTAGCATGCACCGCAATTTTCTGCCTGACACAATCATTTTAATTTTTACCAAGACAAACGTTTTGAACGGCGAAGAATAATTAAATCATTTTCTATTCCAAAAGAAGCCTCGTGGTCTCATCCTGTGTTTTCCCCGTTTTGTAAATCATTTAATGATTTTCTGCTAGTTTAAATATTACCTCGCCATACCAAACTGATTAGCCAACGGGAAATATTCACGACAGAGGCTCTTTCAGTAG
Organism: Oxyura jamaicensis; assembly: GCF_011077185.1. NCBI lineage: Eukaryota > Metazoa > Chordata > Aves > Anseriformes > Anatidae > Oxyura > Oxyura jamaicensis. Next base: position 1,807,995 of record NC_048914.1, on the reverse strand, counting down.
GCACCGAGTTCCTAAATCATCCAAAGATTTCCTGCTACTGGGGCTGCTGCCCTCTGAAGCAGGTTGGAGTAACACAAAAGCAGCGGGGTCAAGCTCTTGCCTGTGATATTCCTAGTCCGATTCAAAACCAATAATCTGCTACAAAGGGAGAAAGAAATTTCACTTGGAAGTCCGCGTTTTCAAATTAACTCCTCAGTCACTGCAAAGAAAAATACCTCTCAGTTTGCTCAAGGTACTCTCAATCTCTTCAAAACAAAAGCTTTCCGTCAGCTGTAATATCCATTTCATCGAGATACACAGTAAAGTCTTTGTGTAGACATAAATCAGCATTTTAAAATATAATTCATATCTGATGTACAAGGGTCATAAGCCAGTTAAGAGTTGTCACTCTCTCTTTTAAGAATGGTTTAGGTGAGCAATGAGTAGCTATTTTCTTATTAGAGAATATGGTCTATAATTCACGCTAAGTGCAGTGCGCAGGAATAATTTTGCCTATTTGATTTACAGATCAGGCCTCTTATTTGTCATTTTGCTCAAAAAGGGGGAAGCAACTGGCTCACCTCGAGTATCAGAGAGCTGACATAAAAGCATCTGATGCTTTGTGCACTGCATGAACCTGTACCAAGGTGGCTCCGTTAAGTGGATAGAGATATCTACTGCCACTTACACCCCAAAATGCCTGGTAATAAAGCTGTCTCGAGCCTCCCTAGCATTCAGATAGAAGCTCTGACAGCGAGGCTTTAAGAAATGTTGAGCCCTTCACAGCTCCTATTGATTTAAAATGAAGCTGAACTGTTCATCCCCATCAATATTATAAAAACCTACTTGCCTTTTTGCCACCTTTAAGAATATTACCCTCACGGAGTGACTTTCATCTCTCTCGGCTACTTGGCACTCGTGAAGCAGCTCTGGTTGTAGCGAAGGCGCTGGAGATGCGTGGGAGCAGCCCAGCTTGGTGCGTCCTGCCACCACGCTGACCCCAACGCCACCCCATCAGCGCCCGTTCAGTTTAGACGCTGCTGTTCCTATGCTTGGGCCCTGCTCCTGCCTCATCCTGTGCAGCCTGACCTGTGCAGTCACGTTCAGAGTCCTGAAGCTTCTGCACGGAGCGCTGCAGATCACCGGCGTGATCCACTCGAAGAGCAAGCTCTCAAAGCTTCACGCAGAGCCAACCTGGCATCCTAATGAAGTACTGCTCTGTTTTGCAAGTGTGAAAACCCAATAAACGAAATGAATTTCTCAAGGTCACGGGAGGAGTCGATAGTAATTTCAAGCAGAGCCCAGCTGACTGACACCTTAATGACAGATTGACCGTTCCTCTGCACTTTGACTCGCTCGCAGCAGGGGGAAAGGCAGACTGGGGCTTGAAAGTCAAACAGCTACATTTTAATTTCGCTGTGCGCTAGGAAAAACGGGGCCAGCGCTATGTGACAACGCTTAATCCGGTTTCTAAAGAGTAAATTACTAGATGGAAGCGCAGGGTGTGTGTTCTCCTGAAATCATACGTGCCTGTGTAGCTCCCAGTTCTGCTGGGCTGCGTTGGTGAAGCGAGAGAGCTCTGAATTCTCTGCTGGTCGCATGTCGGGTGGCCAGACAGCCACGGTGGTGGCAGCAGTAGAAAAGCAGATTAGAACAAGAAACGCAGTTGTCACGCTGAAAGAATGGGAGTGGAGAAAGCTGATTTATACCTTGAATTTCAAACTAAGTGAATTTCTGTTAGGAACTACAGAGCAGGATCAGAGTTTCCTTTACAGCACTTCAAAGGTTTATTTTTCTTGCCATAATGCACCCGGAATTCATTTGCTAAATTATAAAAAATTAGGATTTTAAAATCCAGAGTCTAATACACATACACTGAATTTTTAAAGCACTTTTTTTGCTGGGGGGGGATATGACAAGTTAACAATTGTTGCAAATTATATGGAAGTCTTACTGAAAAGAAAGGAGAACTTGCTTGCATTTACATGCAGCAAAATGGTAACCTTTTCTGCCCACACACCTCCAAAAGCATCATTATTCTACTGTTAAAATGACAAAAAAATAACCCTCCGCCCCGAGAGATAATGCAATTTATTAGTATTTCAGTGCTGAATGCACTTGTCAAATATTTAATCATCCGATTCTTTACATTAAAACCTGTGCAGAGGGAGTGTGCCACTGGGGAATAGCAACAAGCCACAGAAGTGGGAAGGCTTTTGGAGGATCCGTATGGAGAAGTGGTGGCGAGAGATCTATAGCAAAGATGGTACCGCTGGTATTGTGTGCAGAGAAAAACACGAGAGGTGGCTGGGGAATAGGATATATGAGAACAGCAGGGCTCATCCATGCCTTGATTTGCTAAATGCACACTTGAGAAAACTGGTTAGGGAAGATTTGCACACTATGATCTAGGCATGCCTAGGAAAAGGGAGATTTAAAGGGGCACAAAACCAACAATCTGTTTGGCGATGCTGCCCCTTCGAGTCTGCTTGTGGAGAGTTACAGGACAGTCAAGGTTTTTGTTCCAAGAGGGGGACAAGGCAGAAACGCGAGCTGCAGACCTTGCTGCAAATGCTCCAGGCCTGGCAAAGGGTAACGTGGTGGAGGCTGGGACCTGAGTGACAGAGCAGGACATAAGAGTCTCAGTCACACCTACAGATCTCCTGCAGTCCCCTGACCTGATGTAATGGACCACAAGCGGGTGTAACACAGAATTTGACACAGCTGACCCAACTTCTTTAACTTCTATGTTGTCTGCCTTGTCTTTCCTTCCTCATTCTTTCATTCCTTTTTTTCTTACTGCTTGGTCCCAGCCCATCAGCTGCTTCTTGGCGAAGTCTGACCATTCCTACCTTCCTACCTTCCCAATGTCAATTAGGAGTACACAGAAAATGAGAGCCAGCAGTTATTTCTCACTCAAGAATATAACATCCCGACCTTTGCATCAAACTTGATACATGAACTGTGAAGAATTTCAAGTCCACCCTGTATGAAGAAGTTAGCTGCTTTACATCCGCAGAGGTTTATGCCTACAGATTTCATATTTATCTTATGAACAACCCGCTTGCTGTTCTGCCTCACCATGCAACGGGCCACGTGGAGCAATCAACATTTTAGAGTGAAGCCTTTCCTCAGCTAGAGGCTAGTCAAATGTGTTTGCATCCATCATTTCACGCGAGTCAAGCTCGGCACATACATCACACACCTTCACTGCTGATTTAGCAGCTACATTCCGGCGATGTCTCAGCCCCCCTCTGCACGTCAGGATCTATGGATGTTATACGGGCAGATCACAAAGCTGACTCCTTGACCCAGCACAGCTCTATTCAAGATACAAGACATGAGTCTGGAGGAAAAAAAAAACAAACACAAACCACACACAAAAACCCAACAGACCAGAGAATACAGAGAAAAACATACCGGCCAGTATTAGAGCGGCCCCTAGAAGGTGGAATTTCCCTCCCAGGGAAATTCTGCTGTTTCAGATTTAATTTTCTTCTAACTGAGGAACAAGAAAACACCTGCTTCTTTCTGCAAAAAGAGGTCTGAACTGGTTTCAACCCTTGCAGTCAAAAGGTTTTCAATGTTTCTAAAAACTGGTAATACGAAAATAACACCGTGCCTTTCTAGTTTTAAATACATAACAACCTGCTATTCACAAATCATATGCAAATCCAAGCGATTTATATTGATTCATTTGCAGCCTGCATCAATGCAAACTAAGAACAAAATTGTTTTTCTCCTAAAGGCCTTTACAGCAGGTGGCCACACTGTGTGGCAAATGACAAATCACATCTTTCCTCCCCAAAAACAGCAGCGTCAGAACCACGGAACAGGTAAGGATTTATCTGGAATTCCCAGAAAAATGCACCCATCATTTGCTTCACACTCCGTATTAAGAATTCCTCTTCAGGACAAGAGATTAGTGCTCAGCTCAGCTCATTCAGTGCTATTCCACGAAGCAACCTGATGAGAGAGGAGCCACGAGGGTGTCTGGAGGACTTACTTGCACTCACCTAAAGAAACTCAGCACACTGTGCCAAAGCCGCACCTCCTCTCCTGGAGTCAAAATGCCATTCCACAGAGAGAGGCAGCATTTTGACCAACCCTTTTGAAATGGAAAGCAGGGAGAACTCCTGGAAAGAGAAGCCTCAAATTATAGATTCCAGACAGAAATACCTATTAGGAGCACAGTGTTCTTTTCACTGCTGCTTTGACACCAAAAATGAGAACTCATGCTGCTTGCTTTTAATCCCCCTTCTTGCTTTTTAGGTTAGCTAAGAGTTTTTGACCACTGTCTGCTCAGAGTCTTGTGGGACTAGAATTTAAACCTCCAGCCAACAGCGTGAGAACTTCCCTGCGCTGGAATTCCTCACTGCTGTGGACAATTTGTTATTATCACCGAGACTTATTCCTCGTGGACTAGACCTCCTCCTGTTGGAACTCCAGCGACCTTCAAACAGCTGGACTCTGGAATTATTGGCATCACCCCCAGGCCCAGCAGAAACAGCAGCAAAATTCCAGAGTAAAGAGGCCAGAAAGCCACAGTGCTCACAACCTTTTCTTTCTCATCGTCACATGTATGTACGTTCCTTTAATTAGATATGTATGAGCCCAGTCAGCTCGACTGGGACGACTCATCCATTACTAAGTGAAGAAAGCACATGACCCCCAAGCGTACCGTACCTTGCTGTGCAGATACTGAGTCATTCTACCCACTCTGGAGACATTCTTAGCAACACACGAAGGAAGCACCAAGGCTCAACTACTCTTTCAAAACAGTTTTCTTTCATCTGTTAGTTTGCTGACAGGTTCTAGAGTCCCTCGCTGAAAATGGAGCTACTTGCTACACACGGACTACGGCATGCCATGTATTGCGTTAAGAATCTGAGAGGTTAAGCAGCCACGGCCTTAGAATAAAAATAGAAAGGAATAAATAAAAGCAGGGTATGCAATCGACGTATGTAAAGTGCCCTAGGTAGTAAAACAGCAATATTAATATGAAATTAATCTGATTCATTTTGTTACAATGACTACAGTCATGACTTATCAGTGCATGGGGGAGGGAGGGAAGGTAATGAAAACTGACAATAAAGGCAGAGATAATTCAGAGGTATTAACTAATGGAATGGAAGAGGAGAAATCCTACATTTCTCTTCCATATTTACTTTACAATAATCATGGTTTTGATCTATGTTACTGACGTTTACCACGCTGAAAAGGCCATTAAAACTCACCTGGCAAATTACGGGAAGCCATTCCAAGCATGACCCTCAAGTGCCCTTTGTGCAGGAGTGCACGGGTATGAAATAAAAGAACACCACCGCCACTTGGTGATAATTAATTTCTATCTAACTTGCTTCGTGCCAGCCCATCACATCCTCCCTCAGAACAAAACTTCCAAACAGTTCCGAAGAAAATGTCACAGAGGTAAGACGTGGTTCAGCAACAACACAGTGTTGCCAAACTCAAATATTGGAACACCAAGAGCCACTTCAAGAGAAAACAGCAGCCCTCTGGAGAAAGGACATAAATGACGTTAACCAGTTAGTAGCTGCATATTTGGAGTGCTGCATGGTGACATCAGGACACTGTGTGCTGAGCCAGGAGCTTAAGGTTTGCTGCACAAGAAGGCTTAATTTTAGAATTCAAACCACTGCTATGCTAAGTGCTCTTCGGATATGAGATCTTCATTTGAGACTACAGATAAATCATAATAGCTGCTCCTTACCGCACTCAATTGCATTTTTAATGTGCAGAAGAAGGCAGCAGTTATGTTCTAGTGACTTTTGGCTTTGTTTAGACTTACAAATTCTGCCTGGCAATTGTGAGCATCAATTCTCAGATTTCAAAAGTGGGCACCTCTAGCAGAAGGGAGTTAAGTGACACAATTACACAGCGAGTCCATGATCAAAGCCCTGATTCTGTTTGACAATTCTAGTCGCTGGCCTGCTTTAGCTCCCTCAGTGATGCTCTCAGATCAGAAAAGCCTCGCCTTGACAAAGGCCCACGTGCACAGTGATGCCATGTCTATAAACAGCTCGATGTGGCCCTAAGTGGTTGGCGTAGGTGACAGAATGCTGGCTCGTGTGGGTTTACAGCAGTTTAACTATGGCAAGAGCTGTTACAGATACCCATCCATGCCAACAAACAGCACTGCACCTGCCTGAGGCCGCTTACCACAGATCTTCGGCATTCCTCTAATGCAAGAGCACGTCAGTGGCCAGCATCCAGACGGTACTAGCACAGCTCGACAGAAAAATCCTGTCTCTATACCGACCTTTCAGGATGCACACGCATGCTGTAAAATATCTGTAATTAAAAAGATCATTTGCTTCAGTGACCCACGACATCCTCCTACCCTCTCCCATGAATCTCCCTTTACTGATGCAGGCAGAAGGTGACATTACGTATGTCCGCAGAGCACTTGCCGAATCTACAGCTGATGTCACCGTGTCACATCTCGTGTCTGTAACTAAAACACTCACCCAGCTGTATTCAGAGCTCATATGCTTCTTTCCTGAAAATCAAAGCTAGAGTTACAGTGAGCGCTGCAGGAAGGCGGCACTGGAATCAGATTTCTGTAGAAACCAGTTCTCCTCTTTCTGATATTTTCTGTAAAACTCAAAGTTTTTACTCCACATGAGTTCCTATTTTATTTTAATGTCCTCATCCTTTTTTCTTTCAAATTCTGCATTGCATATTTTGACATGCATTTTTTTTGTTTCTGAAAAACTGTTGTCATATGTTTAATGAATAATGAAACATAAAAATAACAATTAATTTTGCAGCGAGATTTCTCCCCCTAAATTAAACAACCTAATTACTCTCTACTCTCATTAAATAAGTCACTTTTATTACACAGTTTTACAATATACTTAATGTAACTTGGCTCCCAACTATTCTGAACCCAATTACAAAAAACAGTACCATCTTTATTGCTTTCATCCCCTATTATGCCATTTAAACTCCTGGCTCCTGAGAATAGTTTTATAATGAGATAGGCTGTAACAGTGGAAATCAGAATGGATATTCAACCAATAAGTCTGGCTAAACAGTCCCTGACCTTTAACAGAGTAATGGGTAAACTGAGCCAGAGGGTGATCCACCAACCACATACTTTTGACCTTTTCTAAATAGATATATTTTGCACTCAGACGGTAAGTCGTTTCCTCAAAGCAAGCACAGAAGGGCAACGGCAGACCCAGAAACAAAACTTTTAGATTCCTCAGTCTCAATTTCCACATAATTTATTAGGCTCAAGTGAGCCGTGTGTTTGGCTCAGTCCAGGACACAACAGAAGCAAGCAGCCGAAACAACCCCAGGGCCACAATTTCTGCTGATACACACCAGGACACCTTCCTTGGCTTTCCAGAGTTAACCCCAAGAGCAGGCCTGCACTCGAGAACCGCGGCTTACAGGGCCGGCAGCTTGCCCGAGGAATGCTCCAAGGAACCACCTCTGATGACTTGCTATCACGGGGAAGTTCTTACTCTTTACTGCTGGAAAGAGAAGAGACATGAGCTACAACAAAAAGCCATCCCATGCACGGAGAGGGGGAGCCAAGGCCCAGCTCTGGGGTTTCTGTCCAGGGCCTCCATTTCTCCCACTCCTTCCACCTCCAAACTTTGTCACCATTGCATCCAAAACATCGTGCAGTCTCCTTGGCCTCAGAAATAAATGAAAATACAGAGCCTTTAACAACACAGGGCCTTTATGCGTGAGGAGCAGCTGAGGGCACTGGGGGTGTTCAGTCTGGAGGAAGAGGAGGCTCAGGGCAGAGCTCGCTGCTCTCTGCAGCTGCCTGAAGCGAAGCTGTGGGGAGCTGGGGTTGGCCTCTTCCCACAGGTAACTGTGCCAGGAGCAAAGGGAACGGCCTCAAGGTGTGACGGGGGAGGTTCAGATTGGAAATGAGGAGACATTTCTGCTCAGAAAGAGCGGTCAGGCATTGGGACAGGCTGCCCAAGGAGGCAGTGGCATCACCATCCCTGGGGGTGTTCAAGGCAAGGTTGGGCCTGGTGCTTGGGGACATGGCTTAGACATTGGTGGTAGGGGATGGTTGGACCAGATGATCTTGGAGGGCTTTTCCAACCTTAATGATTCTAGGATTCTATAATTTTGAAACTCTATACCCGGAGCAGATATAAGGAGGTGCATTCAGAAGCTCTGGGAACACTTGACAGAGCAGTTTCCAAGGCTACATTACACCCTAATCCCTACTCTCATCTCCTGGTGTTAGGGGGCTCGGTGCCCCGTAACACCACAACTCAACATGGCCACAACTCAATGCTTTTCACATGGGGGTGGCAGAAGGCAAACGCAAGCTGTCAAAGTCGTATATACGAGGGCTAAAATCTCCATCGAGCATTTTGAAAGCTTGTCAGGAAAATTAATTACCCTCTTGATTTAAGGAGTTCCTTTTTGTCCCAACAGACAAAGGCAGCATTTAACTATTATAAGCTTATATTGGTCGACAAATGACATCCCATTCATAACATAGCCAAAGGCAATATACAGCGTATTCAAAACAGAGATTCCCCGGGCACCCAGTTCTTTAGCCCTCCTGTGCAGTTTGATTTTCGTAAAAATTTCCCTAACTGTAAAGGCTATGCATATGCAAAAAGATTTGTCAAGTTCTGCAACGCATCATTTTATTTCCTCGGAGGATTTTTAACCTTAATTTCTGTGAAGACACCTCAAAAATTAACAAAAATGCCCACATTTTATAGAAAATGCTTAATTGGCCCCAGGACACACAGATCATACACTGGCTCAGAAGTTAGCCCTCTACCTTGGTGGCTAAACTCTAACCAAGAAGAAAATCTAGGTTTACTTCCTTCCAAGCTATTCATTGTGTCCTTTAAGTTTAGCATGAAAAGGGAGACCAAAGAGTAATAACCTGTAATGCAAGACACTGAACAGGCAGAAACTGAGTCTGCAAACATGCGAGGAAACAGAGCCCCTGAAATTAAATGCCCTTTTTTAATGAGAGAAGTGGGTCACAGTCTGTTTTGGAATGGCTTTTTTTTTTTTCTCCCTACCGAGGAAAGACAGAGCCAAAGCAAACCTGGAGCCACGTGTACTCCGAGAGAGAAGACAAACACGAACCACTCACAGGCTCACACTCTTCAAGTGCATGCAAGGCAGACTGAAAAGAAAGAAAACCCTATTCTTCAACAACCAATGGCACTGGGCAGCAATCACAAAAGAGGAGGAACTGTGAAGTGTGTATAGGAGAAGCTGTAAAAAAAAAAAAGCCCACAACATTATTTGGCAAACTTAGATCAAAAACATATACTAACAACAGAAATTTTCAAAGCACTGCAAAAGCTTTGACCGTTTGAGAACAGAAATAATGGAAAATTCACGAGGATACCTCTTCTACCTTCCTCTGTAAGTGACACCACTCTTCAGCAGCACTGTCCATAACTGAATGAAGCCTCAGGATTGCTGTATGGAGTAGGTAAAAATTATCACCTATGTTTTAAGTGAGCAGAAGAATTTCTCAATGTCAGCAGATGAGTCAGTGGTGAAGTGAGGCCGTCACACAACTTACTGTAGCCCATAAATCATACCAGGCTGAAGAAATGCATCCAACTACATACCCACTCAGTAAAGGGAGGGCTGCCAATACCACCCAGGGAAAAGCAGCCCACTAACATTCCTTTCCTTTTCAGATCTTTAGGAGTCCTCATCGAACAAGCTGTTGCACCACTGTTGTTCTGCTCTATCTGCACAAGTCTGACTTCCACTGCAGGGCAGCCCTCTTACAGCAGAGCCCCAGCATCAGACTCCCTGCTGTACAACCTTTCGAGCCCTTCATAGTGTAAAAGTCACCAAGTGACTTCATTTCGATATCACAGAATCACAGAATCACAGAATTTCTAGGTTGGAAGAGACCTCAAGATCATCAAGTCCAACCTCTGACCTAACACTAACAGTCCCCACTAAACCATATCCCTAAGCTCTACATCTAAACGTCTTTTAAAGACCTCCAGGGATGGTGACTCCACCACTTCCCTGGGCAGCCCGTTCCAGTGTCTAACAACCCTTTCGGTAAAGAAGTTCTTCCTAACATCCAACCTAAACCTCCCCTGGTGCAACTTAAGCCCATTCCCCCTCGTCCTGTCACCAGGCACGTGGGAGAACAGGCCAACCCCCACCTCTCTACAGCCTCCTTTAAGGTATCTGTAGAGAGCGATAAGGTCGCCCCTGAGCCTCCTCTTCTCCAGGCTGAATAAGCCCAGCTCCTTCAGTCGCTCCTCGTAGGACTTGTTCTCCAGGCCCCTCACCAGCTTCGTAGCCCTTCTCTGGACTCGCTCGAGCACCTCCATGTCCTTCTTGTAGCGAGGGGCCCAAAACTGAACACAGTACTCGAGGTGCGGCCTCACCAGAGCCAAGTACAGGGGGACGATCACCTCCCTGGCCCTGCTGGCCACACTGTTTCTTATACAGGCCACGATGCTGTTGGCCTTCTTGGCCACCTGAGCACACTGCTGGCTCATATTCAGCCGACTATCAACCATCACGCCCAGGTCCTTCTCTGCCTGGCAGCTCTCCAACCACACATCTCCCAGCCTGTAGCTCTGCTTGGGGTTATTGCGCCCCAGGTGCAGGACCCGGCACTTGGCCTTGTTGAACTTCATGCAGTTGACCTCGGCCCATCGGTCCAGCCTCAAAAATATCACACAAGGCATGTGGAATTAAGAACAACAGAAATCACCCACCAGTCTTCCAGGAGATATGGTTTGGTGATGTGCCCAAGGAAGTCACATAACCACACCATGATCGCACAGGGGTGCTGAGCCAGTAGACCTGCACATATGCAACTCTTCTCCTTCGGGATCTTTTTTACGGAATAATGCAAGGGAGTATGACAAATGGGGTGAATGAGCAAATGAGAGGGGAGGAACAGAAAGAGGGTGACAGGGGAAATCGTATTTCTGGGGCACCAAATATGACTTGATTTAAAAATAATAACTTGCAACACACACACACAGAAAGTAAAAATCCAGAAGAAACCCCCAACTGCTGAAACTGGGCTATCTCCAGCAAAACACCAGAGGCTAGGCTTCCCAAGAATTCAGCACCCAGCACTAAGCTAGCAGCGCTGGATGACTGCTGGTCCCCAAAGCTCCTTTCTGGCCTCGTCAAGGTGCGAATTGTCTGAAACTCTGGACCCAAGGTTTTTTTTGCATCCTATATTTTCATTTTAGTCACGCTCACCATTTCCTCCCCAACCTCCCCTCTCCCTCCAGACCAACACGGACCAATACTACAATAAACATACCGAGGGCAGGCAATTACCAACTTGCCAAAATGAAATTCACGGATACCTTATGTGCTGCAGGGACTCCGCAGCACAAAATAGAATGAATCATGTGTGTCCACGGAAATTAAACCAAATACAATACCGTCTAAGTAGAGCCATTCATCACTCAGAGGGCCAAGGGGACTGTCATATCGAATAATGCTCGGGGAGCCTTCTGAAAAGAATGTTTTCTTTGTAACGCAGGATGAAGGTGGAGGTCGCAATGCAGGTGTTACAGCAGCATGAGGGTGCAAACATCACTTGATCTAACCTACAGAAATCTGGGGGATTATTTACATCTAGATGTCAACAATTCTGTAGCATTCAGCAGATGACCATAACTGTAACAGCAGTTAGACGCTGATCTCGAGGTACCTCTTGGCACTGCACCAACTCCAAGGGATGTTCCTGAGGAAGACTTTTCATGCTGGTGATTAGACTGGAGACAACCGAGACCAGGAATACTGATGAAGCAGCCATCGTCCGCACAGACTGTGAGCTCCAAGAGCTGCTCAAATGTCATTTTAGACTTTTTTTTTTCCACAGACAGCATGTTGAAAGGACTTTTGAAAGAGCAATCAGGGTTATTTTGCAAATTACCATGGGAAATTTGCAAGCACATGGGGAGAAGGCATAAAACTGCCTTCGTAAATTTAACATAAAGAAACAAACACAATTATCTAAGATAGAGCCATTCAAATTGCTACAATACTTCTAAAATCCATAACATGATCTTGATCACTTCAAGTCCAGTGCAGTTGGATAATGAATACCTCCTGCAATGCGCGGAGCACACTCGTCACCTCATGATGGCTACAGGAATCGTCGCTAACAGCTGCCAATTTACAATGTTGGTACCAAACATGAGTTACCTGCTTCTCATTTTGTCCATCCTAATTGCTTTGTTGGAAGCGTGCCGTCCCCGGCCAGACTTCTAGCTCTTCTGCTCTCTGGTCGGTCCAAATGCTAATGTGAAAACCATCTTTTCTGGGTGGGATAAAACCCAATTAGACAGGACAACCAAAAAAAATTCTTCCTTGACGATCTTCAGGAAGGTGACACCACCTTTCCATCTCCCTAAGGGGATGCTTTGACAGGATCTGTAACTGTTACGTGATGCTTATCACCTGACTCTCTCAGAGGAGGCACCGCTTTGGCCCTCATCGATGTTGTACCCGAGCATCTGATATCAGTATCTGCTACTCCCTTAACGCCTTCACAACAGGAAAATGTTATTACCAGTGTACAGAGAGCGAAACAGGAGAAAATTAAATTATTTGTTGAAGCAAAACCTAACCTGAGCTGGGAGTACGAATGGGAGCTGCTGTGTGAGCCCGTTCTGTGCCCTACCCCCCGGGTCAAGCATCAGCTACAGTGAGACTACCAAAATCCTGGGGGTTTCAGTCCCCTTACAGCTTTGCCTGTTTGTCACGAGTCACCCCATTACTGGCAGCTGTAAGGCTGGGGAGCCAGGATGGGGACAGCACAACAAACCTGAGCACCCTCAGCAGGATGCTCTGCTCAGCTCAGTTCTCTTTTCGACTTATCTTAAAGGAAAGGAAGCCAAATAGCATCGCTGATTTTATAACTCGTGCAAATGGCCTGAGTAATTGACGGGGTTTGCACTTTATAGAACCATTTTGTATTGCATATGGATGCTTTTTTCAAAAAGCAGTGAGAAAAGGGATTGGTATATGAATACGATTTTGGAGGATGAGAAACGTTCCTTGCCCATTCGCCCCAGTGAGATGAATGCTGCTGGTTATGGGAAGCAGCCATGATATGATCAGGCAGTTTCTTCTGTCTCATGGGAAAAAGGTAACTATGGAGATAGTCAGCAAAATCATCAGCATAACTGGTTTCATTAGTGCCTGATACAGAGCATGCAGACTGCAGGCGGATTCACTAACCTTTTTCCTTCTCTTAATTATTGAAAGGACATTGCTTTTATCTGGAACTGCTAAACTGAAGGTGGCAGTTTGGGTTTTACAGGATGCACTTGAAAGAAAAATATTAAAAACCTCCCATTCCTGGCTCTTGAGAGCCTTCACTAGTGAGGGAGGACGAGCACACTCATTTCAGGGAACAGTTATCTGTCAGCATGTACAATTTCATTAAAATTGAAAACATTTCACAGAAACATGTCTATACTGACAGGGCTACTTTATAAGTCAAAATGTTTTGTTTGAGCTTTTTCATTCCATTCCGAGACTATTTGGACATTTGGCTTTGCTGAGATGAAATTATTTGGTTTTAGCATTTATAGTCCATTCATTTCAGTATTTATGAGACTATCAGTCTGATTAGTTGTTGGTTTTTTTTTTTCTAAACATTTGCTCCACAGAAATATTTTTCCCCTGTTCTGTTTAAAGGGATGAATTTATTTCGCAAGCAAAGCAAACAAAACACCTAATTCTAACCAGCCCTTGTATAACAAATGCTCGCAGCCCGCAGAGAATGCCAACTAATGGACCACGTGTTTGTAGCTCTTGGGGATGGAGCAGAGGATTTAGTCCAGTCTGTGGCGTGCTAGGTACAGAACAAAAGAGAATTAGCAGAGTCTTGCACAAACAGGACAAAGCAGAGTCAACGCCTTTGTCTCTTTCCATCTTGGCAGCCGAGAGCGCTTTGGCTTCCCCTCCTAAAATGCCAGTCCTGCAAACGAAGCAGTGTGGGGAGTGTTTTAGCCAGCTGCAGACACGTGGGAGCAGCTGAGTTGCAATGGCAGTGCAAGTTTCCAGGTGTATGCACTGCTTCCTGCTGACTGCTTTACCTGAAAGCAGAAGATGTAGGTGCTTGTAGGTGCCTTTTCCTGTGAAACACTTGGGGATCTCAGAATGAGACCAAGGACCCCTCTCAGCACAGGCCCAATGGACTCTGCTTGTACAGTGGGTGTTAGGCTCTTAATTATGGCTTATATCCCTTAGAACCTCAATGCTCTCTTATTTTTTTCATTCAGGTCTGTAATAACAAAAAGGGAATCCAACAGGAAACATCCTTAACGTTAACATCCCTTCATGACTTCACTGTGGAGTCTGAGCAGGATGATCCTGAGCAAGCAGTAGGACAATGAGAAGCAGAACTGGATTTATTAGAAAGAGAATCACCACTGGAACACTGCACAAATAGTGGCCGTATGTATAAATGGCAGTCTCTTCATCCCCTGGCATGAGCACAGTCAGAAGTTTTTTCTGATGTGATTTTCAACACTGAGCAGCCCCAACAACCAAGTACTTGTGCTGGTCAGAACGGAAAGCAAGGGGAAAGCCTGAAAGAAACAGGGTGACGCACTAAAGGATAAACCTTAAAGACACTGCCAAGAATGCTACATTAATCCGTACCCCTTAGCTTTGATTGCCCTACAGTCCTCAGCTGAGGCCGTGTTTTGTGTTTTAGGCTGGAAGACACAAGAACAGCGGGAAGAGGAAACCTTGCAAGGTTTGTGGTCCCCTTCCCACCCCACCCACACCACGGACATCAGCTGCCAGCTCTGCACAGTCAACTAAATCAACAAACCCTCGGAGAGAAGAGCATTTGTGGTGCCAAATTCACCCAAAGTAGAAAACGAGCAAATAAAAAGCAGATCCACCAGCATGGCTAGGCACTGCGGTCACACTTTCTCACTTTCTGTGTGCCTGTTTCACCTCACTTTCTATGTGTCTGTTCCCAGCATCAGGCAACTTGAAAATGCCAGACGTACCTCAGACATGTGCCACCATTAATCCTTAACGTCAAAACACCAGGCACTAATGAATGTGAAAGGACACAACTTCTTCCACTAAAGGAGCCTTAAAACCCGAGAAACATTCTCTTGGAGAAAGACAGCAGCAATCTCCGGATGATTAAGAACTGTGGATATTTAGCCCACACATGAGGAATTAATTATAAACATCTAGCCATGCACACCGAGCATCCTTCAATCTGCAAAGCGCTTCCCAAATTTTTACAATGATTTTTTTTTCATTACACCATTTTCCCCTCTTCCCCCTGCCCCTCTCTGAGATATTATTGTTGGAGGATGTCATCAGTGCTGTTTCAGATCTGTCAGATATAATCTTCTAATCTGCCAACTTTTCACAAGGAAGGGATGAGCTCATGTACTGACTGACAAGATGTGCTGAAAAGTCTGGGCTTTCTCGAAGCCTGTTAAAAGTTTAAGTTCCCCCATTGTGTGAATACTGTCAAACTTGGCCCTGCAATTTTCATAATGACAGCTGCTGTCAGTTTAAAAGGGTAAATTATTCAGTTCAACTGGGAATGCTGACAGTAACTGTAAAAAGGGCCTTAGCAATGAAGAAAAAGGTTCCAGGTATCTAAGCAAAGATGTAGTAAATTCACTAAGACACCTCAGGAATGCTCAACTTGAGCTATTTTCCAGCCTCCCTCCAAAAGCCCGAGAAGCTATTCACTTTGGCAAGAAAAGAACAGCATAAAATTAAACCACATGACCAAATAAAGCTTAGGAAGTCTATAGCCAAGTCTACAAAGATATTTAGGTGCCTGTAATTATGCCCCTTTAGCCCATTTACAAGGACACCACGCAATTTCAATCGTCCAGCTGCTATGTATGGGAGATCTGAAGTTCTAGGAAGCGTTTAAAAAGTCATTTGAAAACCACCATTAGGTACCTGTCTGCATTTCTGGAATCTCATTTCCACTATTTCCTGTTATGAAGGAGACTTACCATGGAAACTCTGAAGTTTCTTATCCTCTGCCCTGTGGCAGAGCTAAAGGTCCACCTTTGCAAAACACACCTGCAGAACAATCCACTTTGGAGATGGACAGAGAGAAATAAATTGCAATTCCATCACTCCACTGGTTTGAATGGAAATGAGGAAAACAAACAGAGCAACACGACTTGTCAGCATTGCAACGTGCGTCATTTATGCTTTGCAAACGCCTACTATTCCCATTCAAGATTTTCCATCTGCTCTTTCCACACACTGTGCAGGTATAAAGGATGACAAGGAGGAGCACAGAGTGGAGGACTTGCTCTTCAGCATCCGATGCTGCATCTCCAGCTCCCTTCTGGAACAGGTGAACACGATGAGGATTCCAACAACTGCTTTCTGCTCTGCTTGAAGACACAGCAATACTCCAAGCCTGAAGTTCACAAGTACCCTTCAAATGGGAAATGTTTCCTGCACAAGACACACAGCATTTTCCACATGCTGCTAATGTATTTGTGATTCCAAGCAGTGAAAAAAATATATTCAGAAATCAAGGGGGATTTGGCTCTTTGAAAAACTGGGGCTTATTTAGACCAAAATGCACTACATCACCCCAGCAAGAGACAAAATATCACAACTATCTACTACCCAAATCCATTATAACTTGCACCATCTATTCTCAATTACACTGTGGTAGTTGTACGAGCTATCAGAAATATTAAATTAACTATGAAGTGATACAATCTCCCTCAGTCATCGCAGTCATCAACTTTCTACTCTCTGAAGGAAGTGGTATTGCTGGCTGTAATTGCTTGAGAGTTCTGAGCATCCCCGCTCACCTGTGTTCCTGTTAATTCCATGCTCTGTTAATCCACGTCTCAGCAGCCACATCTACTTATTTGGAAACGGGATTTCAGCCTTTATAAGAAAGTAAATTCTATGCTCCACACATACTTGCAGAACAAGGTACTCGTTACTCATTTCCTAAGGGGGCACAAGAGGCTAATCAATGCTTCAGTTCTTGGGGCTAAGGGGAGGCTGAATATTTGCAGCCTGATGTTGGTTCATCTTCGTCTCTCCCTCATACAGCCATATTTTAAATTTTGATTGCTGCAACTGTAGATAGGCTCAGAGAGTTATGTGGATTCAATTCCAAAAGAAATGCATCACCCAATCTATGAAAGCAAAATGGTTAATGAATACCCTAAAGTTGTCTGTAGCCTTTCTCTATTGCCTAGGTCAAATGAGCACTCACTCTGTCGAGAGATTTGTTACAAGCTCTTAGCCATTCCCTTAAGATATCTGCAGCACATTCTCCTTCTGAAACTGCAACTCTCATAAATCTTCTCCAAACGATTCTGAGTTCAGAAAACTTTGCGAGCAGGCTGAAATTTAAGTTTTGTTTCTCCCTACAGCTAGTCGTGAGCAGGACCATCATTTACTGAGGGCATCACGTGGCCCACAGCCCAGTCTGCACGCAGAATATCTCCGACCACCCCATCGCTTCCTCCACGTTCTCACCCAACCCGGAGAGCAGTTCCTCGCAGTGCCTAACAGTGCCCCTGTTAATACTAACCAGCTCATGATGCTGATGAGATCTTCCATGGCTCCCGGACTCACTTTAAGACTGCTGCTTATCAATAAAGCTGGGCTTCATCTCCAACATCACTTTAGCAAGGAAATCAAGCCTCCTCTTCACCTCTTGACAATGTGCCTTCTTAATAGTCACTTGACAGATGGATTTGAACTTACCACAAACTTCTGAGTACAAACGCACGCAAGCTACGAGAGGCAACAAGAATAACCCAACAGTCCCTGAGCACCAAAGCAGAAAATAAAGTTACTGCATTGCCCATCTGTCTTGAGGCAACTCCGAGGTTGCATCCCTGCTGCAAACAGGAACTGTGTTCAGCATGCCTGAGCTACCCTAACAGTGCTGTGAGGAAACAAATCAGACGGTCTGTACAAGTTAAGCAGGACCCAAAGGCATTTAAGAAACACTCTCAACCCTGAGATCAGTAATAGCACACCCTCACTGCCACCGCTGTGCGAGCTCCGTCAGGGCAGATCCCCAAGTGATGCCACCTGGCTTCGGTGGAAGCCGGCAATGGGATTTGTACCCACTGTGTCCCCTCTCCCTGACGGCTCACATCCACTGCAGCTCCCCTAAGGGGAAGGAAAACAAAAACAAAAACCAAAGCTACTTCTGAATGCATCTTCTAAGGAATGGATTCAGAATGTTACAAACAGGAAACTCCCCAAACCTGGGAGGAGCCTCCAACAGATCCCGGGCTAGTAGCTTAAGTGAAGAAACTCCTATTTGTTATGCAATAGGGCCCTAAAGACAGACCTTAGAGATCCATATGACCCACAAGTTCCGAGAATTTTTATCTCCTGAAGTGCTTTCCCACTGTTGCACTTCTAACTAACACCAGAACAAACTTCTGCTGTAGTTTTCTTCCCTTCTAGCTCTGGGGTGTGGAAGAAAATGAATAAAGAAAAGAGGGGAAGAGAAAGGGACAATCAGGAACAGCCAAAACAAACAAAACCCCTCCAAATAATGCTTGGTTCTTACTCTTGCCTTTGGTTCAGGGGCTTTGGATTTTATTCAGATGATTAGTCAGTTTCCACTGTCAAAAAGATTATGAGATTGATCTTTGGCTAGGATTAGAATAAGGCTTTTAGTCTTTCTAAGCATGGTGCACATTTTTAGTAGAAAGCTTCCCCTTCTGGACCCCGATTTTGCATTATTAAGAACAATCCTGCTCCTTTTCTTCTTTCACAATCCTTAGTCACTCCTCTTACAAACGATCAGATGACAGTGCTATTACAGCAGATGCTCACGTAGTGATGTTAAGAAAATATTTAAGACGAGCACGGTTCCATGTATGCAGTTTAGTTGCTGGAAATGAGGAGGAGGAGCTGATCCTAAGGAACAGCTAGCTCTCCGTGAAACACCAGTGCCCTACAAATCACAACCTAGGCAGCTCTGTGTTGTGAGAGTACACAAAGGGGGAATCAGCCTGCATTTTATCCGTAATGATGCTGTTAGCTAGGGATGGCAGCAGCAGCAGATTCTTCTAGAGTGCAGACAGCACTGGAGACTGCGAGCATCGTCCGTGCCGGGTGCCCTGTAAGCAAAGCGAGGCTTACAGATGGTTCAAGAACCCATTACTGCTACTGGTCTTCTAACAGTGTCAGTAACAAGTCATTCTGGGTGGGGGAAACCAAATGAAAAACCCCTCTGTGCAAACACCACTACTTCAGATTATTTCAAAACTCATGGAAGCTGAAAACCTCCCTACAGAGAAAACGAAAGGGAAACGAACCCCTTCTGCCTTAGCTAGCTTTGTTTTATAGCACGGTTCAAGTATTCCCTACCCTTCTCCAGTACTTCTAATCTACTATTTTCTGAACAAGAGCAGATCTGATCTCCACAGAGCATCACCCCCTTTCTGGTGCAGGAAACGCAGACCTGTTGCACACCTTCAATGAAGAAGAAAGATTGCAGTAGGCATGCAGGACCACTGATACGCATCATACCTGCTCCTTCACAACTGCATTTCCCCCAAACAGAGCTTTGGCTCCCTGTTGTGTCTGCGTGTCCTTATATCTAAGCATGACCAGCTTGCCCTCCATACTGCTTTCTCCAATTTTGCAATATTCTCTCTCTAATGAGGTCACCAAGACCATCAGGTTTCAAACAGAGCCTTCTGGAGCAGTTCTACAAACCAGGCTAGAGAACATTAGCTATTCTAACACAGATTTGATCCTTCTTCTCTTAATTTTATTTTGGTGTCGTTTCCTTTATTGCTTTTAAGCACTGTAACCATACTTAGCATTTCATTCTCCAGCACTGCAGCATTTCATAGCAATAACTTCATTTAAATGCGATTTTGAAACTGTCTTCAGCATAATTTTAGTTATATTTCTATCCAATTGGAAGTACAAAACAAACAGTCTTATCTTCATGTGACACCCAGCACCCGATACACAGAAATGCCGAACGCTAAAAGCACCCAAGTCAGTACAGCCGGCTCAGAACCTTAAGAAAAGTTCCCAACTCTACCAGTGTGATCACAGACCAAAATGTAGTGATCTACACTTAAAATCTGTAAGACTGTAAAGAGTGGACTCAGGCAAATAATTTGTGTCTTTTCCCCTCTATCTCCTAGTTGCCCAAGCTCATTTTATTAGCACCCACATCGATTTCAGCACTTATCTGAAAATCATTGATACTGTAAAGCTATTTACCACTGAATGCTTACAGGACCATTTACTCCTAGCTGAAAAAAAATCACAGATGATGCTATAGGTACATCACTTCAGAATTCATACTTCTTGTCCTGCAAACAACAAAGAAATCCATGCAGCCTTATCCTCAGCTAACTAGTTAATCCAAACCCATCTCCCTTCCTGCAACCATAGCCTCTACTCCTTGTGTGCTCACCTCTTAGAAATGGTTAAAACAGGCCATGAAGGACTTAATTTTCTTGTTCAAAAACCATCACCTGACCATCACCTGAAGAAAAGATTGCATTTAGGGTAAGGTTTGCAAAAACATTCTGTTTTGACTTTCATCTGCTCTAATGCAAGTCACTGAGAATGCTAATTGTCGACTCCAGTCAGAGGAGAGCTAGATCAACAAAGTGGGATTTTGGAAATCCCATATTCAATATATTCACAATCATGCCTTGCCATCTTATGGAGGTGTTGAGAACATTTAATTAAAGCTGATACAACACTGAGGTCCCAGTTGTGAAAGGTAATAGATTGAGG
This sequence comes from Oxyura jamaicensis, assembly GCF_011077185.1. Classification (NCBI taxonomy): domain Eukaryota; kingdom Metazoa; phylum Chordata; class Aves; order Anseriformes; family Anatidae; genus Oxyura; species Oxyura jamaicensis. The sequence goes on along the minus strand of NC_048914.1, from coordinate 1,787,256 downwards.
CACAAAATTTGTTAATTAAAGGCCCTCTATTCAGGTAGCTTTCAAAAACTAGAGGACAATAAACAAAAAAAATTGCAAAAATCATTTTGAAACATTTTATCAGTTAACTAATATAAAATTCTTTACTGCTACTCGGTTTCTCCATTTTCTGTTTTTTTCTAAAATATAATTGACTATTAATTCTCGCATCAACCCAGCTAAACACTTTGTAAAGGATCTATGAACAGTCAAAGGAGAAACAGACAAATCAACAGAGGTAAAATTTTGTATGCAGTGGTGAAAGAAGAGAGATGTTTCCAACTCAATTATTTTTAATAGCAATCAGCGTGGTCTGAGTTTGATGACAGTGGCCAGGTCCACTGCAGTGTGCTGTGAGTACCTGTGTTTCCCTTGAAACATGAAGATTCTTATACGTGTTTAAAAAGGCTGCATTGCAGGCAAAGGAAAGTTTCGAAGTTTCACTCTTGTTCCACAGGGGCAGAGCTGCGGGGAGTAGCCATGCTTGACAGGACCTGGAAAGACATTTCTAAGACATGGAAGACATTTCCTTGACAAGGAAAGGTTCAAAGTCATCAATTGATTCCAAATGGTTCTTTTTGAGGAATCAAAATTTAAACGCTTCAGTATTTCCAAAGAGGAACCTTTCCCAGCCAGAAACCTGTAGACGTCTGTGGAATTGGCAAGACAGGATGACAAAGCTGCACGGCGAAGCACTTGCTGGAGGCAGTTTTGAGGCAAGTCCCCAGCTCTCAGAAACCCTCGCTAGCAGAGAGGGAGAAAATGGGAGCAAAACCAAACAAATAAACAAAAAAAAAACAAAACAAAACAAACCTCACCAGGAAAAAAACACATTTCATTAACTAAATTAAAGGAAACAATGACACATATTATCTAACACTGGAACCAGAACTGTTTCTGCTTTGGGGCACTGCAAGGACATCCCTGAAACTGTTGTTTGAGTTCTTGGCAAATATCTACCCTCTTGTATTTCACTTAAAGAAATGGAACAGAAATGGCTCGCCTAGCAGAGTTTACCAGCAAGAAAAAATAAATAAATCACAGTTCATACCCTGTGTCGTGGCTTTACAAAACAGGTAATTTGGAGCGTTGAATAAATTCATGCAGGTGCACAAGGTTTTGCAAACTGTCTGCTGAAGCACTCTTATGGTCTGAGCGTCCCAGCAGTAAGTGCTCTAGAAAGTAAAAAATAAAATATTTAGGAACAAACTACATCAGACCAACAGACCTTAGATCAAGTGCTGAAGTTGCAGAAAGCCTGCGGCTACGGTGCTAGCTGTTCCTAACAGAGCAGGAGGGGATACAGGGCTCAGCTCCTTTCTGTTCATACACCCAGGCACACGCTCCTGCTCCACTCAACGTACTCCTTTTTGATGGCATAAGGCTCCTGTGGTGCTCTACAGCTCTGGTCTTGTCACCTTCTTGGATCTAAATCCTTCGTACGCTGCCTTTCAGAAGGAAATGCACAATGCTTTGGAGAGGCAGAGCTTTTGTGCAAGGTGATTCTCGTCCTGCTGAGGGCTGAGAACTCCCAGCACAAATGCCATGCTGCACCCTTCACTTTTTACACACAAATTAATTGAAGCCTGGTATATGCTGAAGGACAATCCAGTTTTTGTTTGTTTGTTTCAATGAAGTGTAGTGTTCCCCCAGATTGTTTCCATTTATCGTTTAGACAGCTGAAAAGCATACATGCAAAATGCATTTAGGATACGTGTGTACACACCAGAAGCCTTGTAAGCATCCCCCTTTCCGTGGTGAGAACAAAGCGAGTCTGATTTAAGCTGCAACTTCGATAAAAAGGAAAATAAAAAGAAAAAAAAAATGTTATTACATTTAGCAGGATGAAACCCTCCACAAGGACTTGACAGCTGAGAGAAGTAACAAACATTAGCTCGGAGTAGTAGAAATTAAAATTAAAGGAGGAAAACAATAGAAGGCAGCACTGCTATAAGAAAAACTGCGTGGCTATGGAAGCTTCCACGTGTGTCAAAACACTCATCTCCAGGCCTAGCGCAGGGCTCACGGAGGTGATATAATGAGGAGAGTAAAACATATTCCAAGTAATTTAAGACTCTTTACCACAGTGTAAAGGTCTGCGGTGCATTATACATCATTATCAAGGTCAGGGGCCTAAGGAAAAGCAGATATACACACAGGACGACTTGTGAAGAAAGCAACTGGTGCACGTGTTAGTAAGGCCAGGCACGGCTGCGGGGTCGCAGAAAGCGATGAAGGAGCGATAGCCTCGGCTTGTCCTGCCACACGCAGCGTGAAGCGATGCCGAGACACGCCGAGTGGCACTGGAAGGGCAGCCAAAGGATTCAGGAGAGCAAAGGAAAGGGAAGAATCAAATGCTCTCCTCTAGCCCTCTGCTCTGTCTGCCTCCTCGCCAGACTCTGCTGATCACAGAGATAGTACGAGAGACGGCGTTCCCAAACTGAGAAACCTGGAGAAGAGGAAGAATGAAGAAGATGCAATTTCCCAACTAATGTTGGATGTTTCACGAAGGTTTCTGGCCAAAGAACCAATATTAAGTGATTTTTTTTCTTTACGGAAAGGTTGACTAGAGCATGCTGAAGTGACACTTCCAAGTGGGACTGAATTGTTGTTCAATAAGATGTGACACGGAGAACATCAAGGGTTGCTGTTGTACTCAGTTACTGTGATTAACAATGTTGTCCACAAAGACTGAAACTTAATTAACATTTTTAAATTGTGCTTTGACATTTTTAGCTCTTCCTATAAAAGCACTTGTGCAGCTGTGTCGTTAAAACAGAGGCACTTCACAGCTTTAACTGTTTAAACTACTCACCCGCTGGAGGCGGACTGGGGTTTTAGGCTTCTGACAACACAGAAATACTTGGAGTCCAAATGGATGTTTCTGAACACGAGCAATGTTTGTCAGCATTTAAAGAGCTTGCTGCAAGCTACTGAGGTCATTCAGTGACTGGTATCGGTCTCCTCCTACTCAGACAGGACTTGGACCACACACAAAGTGTGACCAATGAGTTTTGTTCAGATAGGATCTCTCAGCACCGGAGTGCTATGAGGTTGACATCAGTGAACTGCTAACACGTACCTTGTGGCAAAAAAATAAAAAATAAATAAAAAAAAGGAATTCAAACGTCTCCAAGACCTTGTCTGTTGTCCCCATTCTATTTCAAAGGAAAGCTTCCCAATTAGAGCAGGAGTACCAAGGAAAAGGAAAGACTGGGAATGGGAAGAGAGGAGAACTTTCTTCCTGCTGACTTAAGAGCAGCAAAATAGAGCAGACGGACAAACACAATGGAATAGAGGGAAACTTTGTTTTCTGAAGAGGGAATTATGATTCTGTTAGAACAGTAAAGGAAAAGATGTAACTGGCTTGTATTATACATGGAAATGCGTGGGGGAAGGGAAAGAAAAAGCTGGGAGAAAGACTTTTTCCGGATTTTGCTGGAAATTTACAGTCCCTTAAAGCCTCTCACTTGGAACAGAAATTGTGTCTCATCTCCTTTACAGTGGGAACTCAGTGCAATTTAGTAAAATTCACTCTTCTGGGCAGAGGAATTTTAAATAGCTGCAGTTGTATGTACTGCAATAGGTACACACTGCAATGTGTACACACACCAACTAAGACAAGCTACAGTAAACAACTGTCATTTGTTTTACTGAATATTTAACAGCCTCATTTGGAAAGCAGAGCGATTTTATTTTTTATATGTGCACTAGGTGTCAAGACACAATCACATATAAATCTGTTCAAATCAAACCTAAACCAGAGCCTCTTATATAAATACACAATGCAATTAGAAGGAAATGGTCATCTCAATATTGCCACGCTAATGAGAACTGCCTCTATGAAATGACTATATTCATTTAATTAAAAAGCCCATTATGGATCCCATTCAAAATGCTGTTCATTGAACTCTTTCATATAAATCTAATTTGGCTCTGTATAATGTTAGGAGTATTATGTTTATCTGAAAAACAGGTTCTGAAGAACAAAGTCTTAGGAAAATGCAGTAACTCCCTCACAAACAGGGTTTCAAAGCTATGAGCGTGAACACTACAGATTATTCTCTATAACACCCAGGACTCAGCGTAGTATAGATGTAGTAGTTTCCATCCAGCTCCTTTTCCACTGCACTTGCTCCATTCCTGCTGCAGGGGCAGCTCAAGTGCATGCCCAGCAGTTGCTGAATCACCACAGACTTCAGCCAGGCCTCGTTATCAGACAGTTTTAGGAAGAGCTGTGCCGTCCTGTCGTAGAATAATGAACCTCAGAGAGAGTACCCGTGAACCACTAGAGCATCCCCCACTGTGTAAGCCATCCCTGGTCCTCAGCTTATAGGAGTAAAGATGCATTTATCTTAACAAGTTGCTTACATACAGAACAGAAATAATGAAAAATGCATCAGGGCAGAAGAATTAAGGGTGGATACAACACGAACTGCCATTCTTCAATGAACAAACAGTCGGAGTTGAAGCTGAAAGATGCTGAAGAATATGAGCCATCCCTCTAGGAACATGTGTAGGGAAAGCACCATAGTTTTTTGTTTGTTTGCATTTTTACAGTAAGATAAAAAGCTACTATCAGCCAGACCTACATCTTCTGCTCTGAAAATGCACTGCAGGGGTGTGCAGTTATTTTGTTTCTTCTCTTTCTTACTTCAAAGGCATAGGTAATGGGGAATAAGACCTTTGGTGTGCAGGGCGACCATTTTAATGCACTGGTAAATTCCAGAAAGGCAACCCCAGCACAGTGCTAACTGCAAGAGAGTTGCCTCTGCTAAAAGAAGGGACAGCTTCAGCTCAGCACCACACCGGAGCTGTCCTGGCTTTAGGAAATGCACTGCAACACAGACTTACCTGCTCCCCCGGGAATTACAGCATGAGATTTTGCACTGTGCTGCTTTGCATAATCCAGGCACATTCCTGTGCACTCCGTGAGCAGCATCTCTATTTCCTTCACCCACCAGGCCCCCCGCTACCACCAGCAGGAATGGCAAAGCTTGAGTGGGGGAAGAAAAACTGCCATCTGACATGCATGTCTGGCTGATCCATACAGCTTTTCAAGGCTTTGGAATCAAGCATTGCCCATGAAGCGTGTGTCTAAACCTGCTGGCACTCTCATTTAGTGTCTCCAAGTTCTACAGGAACACAGAAAAGTTATGACCTACGTGTTAAAGACGTACTCAGTTCCAGGGCTGAGCTTCAGTTTCAAACATTAAACTTCGGCCCAGACATCACAACACTTGAATTATTTATGTGATTGCTAATGGTAAGACATCGCATTGAAAACAAACGCCTTGTGCCCCAGACTTTGGGGCATACATTTACTCCTAATGAAAGCATGTAATGCCAGTGACCTTCATTCCAGATTTCAGCTATGCTCAAAATTTAGCACTCCCGAGACTGAGAATCATGGGCTGCCTGCATTTATATCCCATGCAATCCTCTCGAAATTAATAGAGCTTTGTAGCATACATAGCAGGCAATTTGGCCCACAATAAGCAGAAGGCACGCTTTCAGTTTTTACTGCAGATTACAGCACATTTTGTTAAGCTGTCAGACATGTCCAGTAAAAGCAGGCAAAAAAGAGAGACGCGCCAGCACTGTTTCCCTTTAGTACTTCATATTTTGCAGCATTATTGTTAGTTTGCACAGCCCCTCAGAAAACAGGATTTTAGGCGAGCCTTATTAGCCATAATATCTATTTCTTGTCAACGTAATTGTGTTCTACCAGACGCTGCCAAGTGTCCTGTGTGGTCTTCTCTAACCTACAAGGCTGTACTGTTGGCTGTCACCACACCAGCTCAGGACCTTCTTGTATATCACATACGGATCTACGAGGTTAATGTGGGGTCTCGAGGACCTTTCTGTTTGGTCATCGATACCAGAAATTGCTACTTTTTTGAAAGTAAAAAGGAGAGAATGCAGAACAGTGACATAAAGGGGCACTTTAAATGAAAACCTTTGTCAGAACGAACCATTGACCATCATCAGCAAATGCTGCCATACTCCAGATATCTCCAGGTTCTTCTGGAAGCTCATTTTCTGAACTCTCGACTAAGAATATTTTGTTATCCGTAATATATTAAATATGAAAGCTTGAGAACAACAGCATAATTGTTTTCTTAAAGAAATGGATAACTTCATTTTAAACTCATGCAGCTTTCGCCTTACCAACATTATATGCTGAACATCTTTGGTACATGTCCATAGTGCTAATTTAATCTAAACAAGAACAAGGGGGGAAATATCAGACTGCAATTCAGTAAACAGCATCAGGTCGTGGTTTTCCTCAAGTCTCCAGCACACAAGCAATCACTACATGCAAATCATCTCCCCTCTTACTGACAGAGAGCTGGAAGTGGGCGGAATACTGTATTTGACCTGCCTAACCAGCTTGTAAGGGAAAGCCGAGACATAAATGCAGCTTTTCTCCCTGCTTTGCTGTACTGCGAGAATGAAAACTTCCAGCCCGAGGAAGAGAACAAGGATAAGAACAGACCTACTGCATCAAGCCAAAAGCCAATTCAGTCAATATCCTGTCTCTGTTAGAACTACATGCTATCAAGGAGCGTAAGAACATGGCAAGCATACGCTGTCTTCTTGCGGCGATGTGACTTCCTGAACTAGAGCTGTTATTTTAGTGCTCAGACAGGATCCAGCCCCATGTCAGAGACCTGCTACATAGGAACCCTTGCAATTCTACAGTAACAACCGTGTAGCACCCATAGGCATCTTTCTCTGTAAGTTAACAGAGTAGGCAAAAGAAAAAGAGAAAAAAAGACCAGTTTTTAAGAAGCTGTTAAGGATTATATTCTCACCTATAGCAAACCCTAGAAGATGGATCTCAAAAGACTTCTAATTGGGACAACGTTAAACCAGGCAACAAGTTAAACTATGAAAGATTCTTTTTTTTTTTTTCCTACCTCTCTTTAGGCTATCATCAAGACTGAACAATTCCTGTAGCCCCAGGAGCTCAGTTTAGGTAGCCTTTATCTGTTAGCCTGTAGTGAATGCTTAGGGAAGATGAAGCATTAAGTTTTGCCTGATCTCCTAATGACTTTCACAGAAACCTGAGTGCTCTGACAGCCTTTCTGCACTTGGCAATCTTTCTTCATGGACCTATTTGCAATAGGATAAAAAACAAATTGTTTAAAATTGTATTAAATCTTTTAAGGGAGCTATTCAGAGGTAAAGAAGTGTTGAATTCACAGTTGCACTTATTAGCTATCATAATTTAATTCCAAGATCAGCTTTCACTCAAGTAGTTGCCAGTATCAACACTAAATGGCCTCTACCTCCCACTCAGTACAGCTCTGATTGAATGTTTCTCAAAAAAAAGGTAAAACCTAAGAATTATTTAACAAAGCTAGATGGTAAACAGCTTTGGGCAATTCCTATTTGCCTGGAAACTGCAACATGGCTGCAGGCAGCATGGTAATGCAAGCAGAAACAAAAGCTCATACTGACCATGATTTCTATTGCTTTCTTTAACTTATAACAACCCAGCAGCCAAACATGGTTGGGACACAACCATCTCTGTGTCTGTCTGTACACTAACACCACTGGTGATTGCATGCAAACGTTTCACATGAGCTCAACGCTTCAAACGTGATGCTGAATGACTTGTTCTGACTTACAGATTGTTTTCAAGGAGGTTCAAAGCCTGGAATTTAAAAAGTCAATCAGGAGCTTCGACATGACGCTAATAAGTCAAAATTAAGGTGTGTCAATAGGTTTTGACAGGAAAGTTATTACCACATTACATAAAACACAGGATTTCATATGACTATTCTTAGGCATATCATTAAAATACATTGACATTTCGATTTAAACCATCTTGGATATTGCTGTGAATACCCTTTAAACTACTACTTGTCTTAATAGGCAGTATACAGTGAAAGAAACGGCAACGAGCTGCTAAAGAACCATGTATCTGTCAGCTGTAATACCTTCCACCCAAAGATTACAGCTCCCTGAAAACCCAGGGAAGAATTTGCTCCTGTACAGCAGAAAGCTCTCTCTTTTGGAGACCGGAGGTGGCAGCAAAGAGGCACATGGCAGGTAAGAGCCATCCCATCAGGGTCCCAGCCTGGGGTGAGGGACACCAGCTCTCCCACTGTGAACAACTCCTGTCCTCCCTCAACTGCTCCCATAGGGGTGGCCTTCCATAAGCTCACCTGTGAGTAGTTAAGCAGATTTCCAGTGCATATCTCGCCTGGTTCATACCCGCTTCTCTTCCCTCATGTGAGCATGGGAAGGAAGAACAGGGAGGAGAGCGGGATTGGAAGGCATGGGGAGGAACTTAGTAGCATCTCCACTTTTTGGACACCATACCTCATTGCATGCCTAGATCCAATGAGGGGTGGTGGTGGATTTAAGGGCCCTGAGGCTGGAGGGGAAGATGGAGATCAGAAAAATCTTGTACGAAGAGGCCTGTGCAAGGAAAACAATCACAGTGAGCTGATGGTTGTAGAAAGAGTGAGGAGGAGCACCTGGGGAACTTTCCAGGCAGCCGCCATTTTGTAGCCTGTGGCGGGAGCTGCTGTGAGGCAGGGCTCAGGCTCGCAGGCCGCCCTGGTGCCGGCTTCATGCCGTGAGGGACAAGATGCTCATGACAGACTTCCCGAAAGCCATAATTTCCCACCTCAGACCACCAATATGCCCATGATGAGTTAGAGGGATGCAGCTCACTGAAGTAAATAAGAGAAATTCTCCTGCTCTCAGTTGTGAGGTCCCCTTGCATCTGTTACTCTGCAAAAATAAAAATTGCTTAGACATGACATCTGCTCCTGGATTATGTTAAAGCTCCATCTCTGGAAGGAAAACTCTGACCTGAAGCAGCCAAGGCCCATGCAGCAGTGCCAGAGGCCCGTCATTGGCAAACTTCATGTCTGCAGCTGGTATATGCTGGTTATTCCTGCTCAGAACAGCTCAACAGCAACAGCAATTACACTATATGACCCGTCAACCTTAATCAGTCTAAGAACAGGACAATTTATTTTCAGTGGAACATTAATTTCAGACAAGCTAGTGAAACCTTTTAGCAGCTTAATGTAAAAAAGGAGGGGAAAATTGTGGATGTCCCACTAAACTCAAGGAGCTAAGGATAAAAGGTAAAATAAGAGCTTTCATGGAAAGTGGTGGAGATGGGATTCATCCCCCCCGTGACAGAATGATTAGTAAGATACAGGATGCACAGTCAGGAAAAAAAGAAAAAGAAAGAAAAAGAAAAGATGTGTCAGGGCTTGTCTTCTACTGGAAATTAAATCCATGTCTTCTAAATAGCTATGTGCTTCTTCTAAATAACTATGTACTTCTGTTACGGTTCAGTTTCTGTACATATAAATACACAAGTATTTACATATACAGATCTCAATTTGTCGTGAAGCTCAGTGATTTATAGTGACAAAGATATGTATATGCTCACGTGCATGACAGGAGCACGGTCAGATAGCTAGACTGGAGAGCAGACTACAACCATTTTAAGCCTTCTTCTTGTGTTAATGTGCCCTGGGATACACAGTCCATTACACAGAATATTCTTCTGGACAAGTTTTTCAGAGAATTTAAGGAATTTTGCTGGCCAAGTCCCACTAAACGTAAATTGGAGATAAGGATTATTCCTTAGGATTCTGGAACATCACATTCATACATGTCTATTAAGTGTCCTGTATCATGGACAGTTAATCCCTATTACCACATGCAGTAGAAAAAGCACTCTTTGGAAGAGGTTCTTCGCTATGGAAGAAACAACTATAAAATAACACTATTTACAGAATCCAATACAATTTTAGAAGTTTTTTTCATTATTGTTACTACTTCTGTCATGATGCTGCATTTAAAATTACTATCATGACACTTCCCTTGCAGTTATCAATGCGGCCTTTGTGTCTGCAACATCCCAAACATACCAAGTGAATATGTATTTTCTGTACTCACCTAAAGCCATCCAAAGTCCTCAGAAGAAATGAACAGTACATACCTTACTGCTTGTGTCACCAGGTTGGTGCGAAACTATTTCTAATTAGTTGTCTTACTTTACACCTTCTACCTCTATTACTAGTACTACAAGAAGGGTAACTACGGCTATAGATCATTTGCAGACAGACGGTGAAATTGGCATCAGGAAAAGCATATGCAAGGTTTGCCCTTGTTGGGCCCAGGTTCGCTGGTGCTGAGTGACCTTGCCTGTGCTAACTTGAAAGAGCAGACAGTCTGCTCAACCGATACGAACTAAGCCATGCTTCGCTCCTTCTGAAATAAAGCAGAACAGAGAATCGTGCTGTAGGGAAGGAATATTTATCCTGTGGGTGAGATGGGATGCAGCCAGCACATGCTGTGCTCTATGAATATCTGGAGGTGCTAGTTTGTCTTCAGGGGACAGGCAGACAGATTTAGAGCAACCCCTAAGCAGCCCTTGAAGCACAAAGCAACCATGGAGGTTATTTCAGGCATTTCCTATGAGCAAAGCCACTCTCTGTCTTCTCCCTTAAGTACAAAAGACTAAAGAACAATATAATTATGATTACGAATCAGCAATACTTAGTTCTTGAAAATACGACAGACTAAAGCAAGTAGCTCCTTTCTGTGTAATTTCTGCTTAATGCAGCTTTGTAGTTAACATTTAGTTACTAGAATTTATGTTAAAGATTGCTTTACCCTTCACCTCTATAGCCATTACACATTATCCAGCAGATATTACAAACAGCCAGCTTTCACTTAACACGCAAAGGAGAAGAAATGACAAGGTCTGGCATTGTATTAATGTATTGGAAAACACAATATTATTTTGTTCAAATATGTTTTTGGAACATAGTTATTGAAGTCTGAGGATATAGCTCAAAAAAACATCGTTCTCTGGACAAAAGCAATAGCTGCTCAAAAGCCTTATATGAACATCTGTCACACTGTCCTCCCTGCCTGAAATGTTCTATTATTTAAATCCAGCAATATTTCATGTTTACACAAGGAAGAAAAATTCCGTGTTCTGTGACATTATCAGAGGAAATTCAGGGGTGACAGATAATGGTGGTATAAATCTCACGTCAAGGACATGGAAATGCAGACGTGTAAGAAGTGGACAGATAGAAATAGCTGGAGTTTACATCAACATGAGTTGGCCACAGAGAAATTTAAAGATGATCTGAGGCTTCTGAAACATGACTGCAAGCTTCCTGTGCAACTCTGAGCATACAATTCTGTCTATCAGTCTCAGTTCCTCTCTGCAAAAAGCAAATAGGAGTGATATGAAGAGTAGTATGCTAAAAATTGCAATGAATACTGATCTGACAATAAAGGGAACATTTGAAAGCGCCAGAAATAACAAGGGTCTTCCCTCGTTCAACACAAAACACGTGATATAAAGTTCACTAGCATAAAATACGTCAAGCAAACAACGGGTGCCTTATCAATTACGAAACTGCTCTGAAGAAACAAGGTTTGCATTATCAGCATCAGTCTGTCCAGCACTTAGTTTCTCTCCTATTTTCATCTTCTGTAAATGTAATTGCAGTGAGATCTGTTTAAAAGCAGACTGACTCTCTTGAAGATACCCGCATTAGTCTGTATTTACACCACCTTGAGAGCATAATTTTGGTCACTGACAGGTTAAATACACTTCTGATGCTGTTGTGAAGGCTCTGTTTCTTTATATAAACGAAGTGACATTGGATTCTAACATTACATTCACATCAAATTTAAATAAGAGCTGCCATACATACATTAATACTGGTTCTTAATTTGTTAGCTGTGTGCTTGATTAAGATTACTTTTATTCCCCACAGATTCCTGGAGCTTAATGCCAGAAAGAACTATTTCCTCCACGTGGTCTGATGACGTATCTCTCATAACCAGAAACTAATTCTGAGCATGTACAATCAGAACCCAGCAAAGAGTTAAATCAAAAATCCCAAACTCCTGGGAAAAAAACACTTTCCACTTTTTACCAAGCTTTCCCAGAAATAAAGCAAAAGGCAACACTGAAATTGTACCGAGTCTAAACCTCCATAAATCAAACTGTTGTTAACAAGATACATACACATACAGCCAGTTAATAAATCCATCCCTGACCATACAAAAGGTGGTGTTCAAAAACAACATTTTACAACACTCCAGAATATAAATGTATCTCCCTAACAACACTATACCCCCAAACCATGATCCTGACAGTAAGCAGCTCATTATCAGCCTTTTCCTTACGCGTCGTTAACTTTTTTAAGAGGGGGGAGGAAAGTAATGGAGAAAACACTTAAGACACCTCAGTGGGGTCTGATGTATATTACAGCAAACAATGGTTCCTACTGTTCAGCGTCTCTGGCTTGTCCTTCATACTCCAACCTCTCAGCATTATTCCTATCATGGGGAAGGATTTGAGACTCATAAAACAAGACTAGCAATAAACGATGATTTGACTTAGCTGAATTGTTTTTTTTTATTAAAAAAAAAAAAAGAAACAAAAAAAAAAGAAACATCCCTCTAAGAGAATTTTGTGTTGAAAGGAAGGACTAAGAGTATTAAAAATGAGCTGTGAGAATAGGAAGGAGATTTGCATTTGCCAAAGTGAGAACAATGCACCCCTGATTTTTATGTACAGAGGTGAGCTCCTCCAGGCTGCCTCTAAAACCACGACTCATTTCTTAGATAACTCCAGAACAAAACACTTTCCAAAGAAAGACTTTTCAAAGATGTCAAGCATTTTAAGTCCATTTCCATTAACTAATCAGTGTTCTACACACTTCCTTCCATAGGACTAAAGCTATTACACCAGCAAACAGTTTCTGGATATTTCATCCCAAATGGACAAAAGAGGTTAGCATGGATGGGTGCATTTCCCGGTGGAAATGTCAGAATGGCTGTGGCTCAGCATCTGCCTCCAACAGGTACAGTCCCCCCCCAGACACTGGAGCTGCTCTTCCCTCCTGACAGACACGGGATTCAGGCTCTGGGGGCTGCCACTGGTGAGTTACTAGTGCTTCTTGTATTACTGGCCAGCCCAAACAGGTGAAAATGTTTACATATACTTCAGAGAAGTACCAGAAAATGTGTGTATTTATATAAACAACTGAAATCATGTCCTTTGTCTTCCAGAACTGCATCACCCTGGAGCCGAAAGCATGTTAGAGCCTCTGCTGAATCAAGCCTCCCTAACAGCGATTGCCACTGGTCTATCTGGGATTCCTAAAATTCAGGCTAGCACAAAAGTTCAGAGCTTCTGAGCAAAAAGCAAGGAATCTGAGCTTTGTGTATCCTGGCTCTACCCTGGCAAAATAGTTTAATCATTTGAAACCTTAGGGATTAAACTGTTTCCTCTCTTCCCACAATCTACCTTGGTGAAATGTATCTTCTGAGTGGACAGTATGAGACACATTAATGGACAACCAGTGAGATGCTATTCTTGTGCTACATGTACCAAAGCTCAAATGTGATCTGAATGACTCCCTCGTGTTTGAATTTATATGCAACTTGGGGACACTGGATATTGTGTGTTGCTACACAGAGCTAAAACATTGCAATCTCTGTTGATAAATCTTTGAGAAAAATGCATTTTCCTGAGCTGCAGCTATGGCAACAAGCAACCCAATATTGAGCTGGGTTGCATAGTGTAATATACAAAGGATCTTTTTGTTAACTTCTGAAATAATTTATTGGAAAATCTGGGGCAATTAGACTGCTGTCCATGTATTTTTTTCAATATAGATGGCCTTCATATTCCAGAATGTTATCTAGTAAAAAATGAAGAAATCTTTTTTCTTTGTTTCTATGAGCTGTTTTGTTTCACCAAAAAAGAAAAAAAAAAAGACCCAAATCAAACACCCCAAACTTCAAATTCTCATTTTTTATGAAACTCTGTGACTCTACAATCGGCTATAGAGCTTCCAGGGGTATTGCCATTGCACCGCTTTGATTGTGGAACACCTTTGGCATATGGATGCAGCAGCTTCTGAATTATAGCAAGGATGGGTATAAAGACCTAGGCCTTAAGCCCATGTCTTTAATAAATACAGCTCCAAGATACTGCTACTTTTGTTCCAAGGTATTTGAAATATTCAACTTTTGGCACTAATGTTTCAATTAACAGTGCCCTTGGTATCACCTGCTTACAAATTCTTAGGATGTTGTCATCTGAAGTTATCACTTCACAGGGGAAAGAAGTCATTCTTGTGCTACTTTAAAAAGACCAAATAAAACAACCTCCACAAATTATTAATTTGCCCAAGTGAGTGATATTCGATGTTCACAGGCAAGGCATGGTTACATCCGATACCTTTTTTTTCTTGGCTATTTGACCTCCGGTTCTCCACAACATACAAAGCACTGCAGGTACAGCTCTCTGAGTCACAGTTTCACCCCTGGACTGACAGATAACAGCATGTGTTAGAAATTTCGGGTATCAGCAGGGTTTGAAAGGACCTTTTCCATTCTACCTGACCAGAAGGACTTGCTCTTAACGCTAGGTGTAAGAGCAGATGAGTGGAAAAGTCACAAAGGGAAATGCACGATGTACACCGCAACCGTGAAGGAAGGGCAGAGTCCTTTTGGAATAAGCATGGCTTTAAAAGCAGCTGGGACCCTGCAGCCATGAATTCTTCTCCTAGCTCTGTCCCTGAGTTTTTAGTTAACAAATCAATACACGCCTCTGTATCTCCATTTCCCCTTCTGTAAAATGAGCATAACAATACTGGTTTCCTTTGTAAAATACCTTGAGGTCTATCAGAAAAGGTTAGGTATTATTGACAATATCCAGCTTGAACATGAAATCCCTAAGTGTGGCTCCTGTAGTCCCAGGCAGTCATAAAGTAATTGAGAAACCATCCGCATACAAATTACTAAATAATGGACTCCAAACGCTTGTATTTTCTTTTATTTACTCCTAACACTGCTGCAAAAAGTGCAACCTTTCCTGTTTCTGATGTCAAGTACTTGCATTTGCCTTTACCCTGTGTTTACCCAGAATGTTATTTTCACAGCTGCCGAGAACATCATTATCAAAGAAACAGCCAGTCTAAATTATTAAGAAAACGGAACAATTGATGTTTCTATAATACACAGTATTCCCCATCTGAGCCTTGAAATCAATTATGGAAAACATTAGGCCCCTCTGTCTTCCCTTGGATCAAATTCAAGATCCAGTATTTTATCATCATTTGTTCCAACATTATAATTGTCCATTGACTTTGATTAAGCTCTTTTTAGCCTAAGCTCTTGAGCATGAAGACTCTTTTTTGCCTCTGAATGCATAAAGCAGCTTGCTTTGTAGCAGTTCCACCCTCCCCCTTACTCTTTATTTCGTCGTGCAGCTGAATTTGTTATTCTCAAGCTATCTTCAGCAAACTTCTCTCCCATAAACCCCTTTTTTCCTTTTATTCTCAGTCTTTATAAACAGAGGTAGGTGCTATTCTTCCTTGGGCTTCCTTTCCTAGCTACAAAGTCTTCATTGTTGGAAGCACATCAAAACAAGGAGATACTCATCTGCTTGCCACCTGCTTTTTAAATTTCAGGCAGGACGCCGCATTACTTAACCAACTTACAGTACTTACTGAAATTCACCGCAGAGTTACCACTTCTCTGGAATTCTGGGGTGTCCAAGTTTGGTGCAAATTCGATATATTAAAAGCAAAGCACCCCAAGTGCCAACTGATCACTAACAGGCCAAGTGCTCACTCTAACTGGTTGTCAAGACAGAAGTTGTTTGAGCCGAGAACCAGGTTCTGAGACTCAAGAAACCACCTGTGAAATTGTTGGTCTATCTGGTTTCAGCAAAGTGCTAGGCAAAACTGACACTTTTATGCCATAGGGGCATTCTGTTTTAAAGGCTCTCACGTTACAAAACTAAAAATGCCGTAACATTCCTAAATGTTACTGCATGTCCCAGATTTCACTGCTTCCATGACAAGAGGAAGAGAAGAAATCATCAGGGATCAGGCAAGAGCAAGTCCTTTGCTTAAGTGTCAATAGCTGCTGGAGAAGGTTAGCAAGCACTGAGCACGAGAAGCTAACACTGTACTCTGACATCCTAACGTACTCAGCGGGGCTTTCCTGACTGTTGTCTGATGTCTGTCTCCAGGAGAAGTGAATCACCCCCGTCCAGCTCCAGCCACCACCCAACCTTCATTTCCATTAAGATCTGCTTTCTCAGATTCCTCTCCCCTCCGTCTGAGGTTCTGTCACCTCACTCCTCCAGCTGAAAACCTGCAGACCAGAGCAATCAGAGGTAAAAGTAACACTCATTTTTAATAAAGACAACAACGTGGACAAATTTCTGAACCTTGACAGGACCCTGGGTGTTTTCCTGTTACAACATGGCCACTCGCCCTGCAAAACCTTTCTTTTAACAAAGAAAGAAGAAGGTGCCTGTTTCCAGCACGTGTGTGACCGATCTCCCTCACCCACCAAGGTATTTAAGCACGCACCTTACTCCAAGCAAACCCTTTTGGGGCTATCTGCACAGGCTGAGTAACTTCATGTCCGCCGCCCTTATCACAGTGCAATTCTCCACTCCAAACAAATTAAGCCCATAAAGCTTCATTTTGCAGGGCTGAATTTCACCACGCAATGAGGAGAAAGAAAGAAGGAAGGAGAAGGTTAAGAGGTTTTGTCAGGTCTGCAGGCCTCACAGGAGCGCTTCGGATTAGAGCCCAAATGCAGACTCTCAAGGTGCTGCCTTTAAAGCTGCTGGAGTTCGGAGTGAATATTGTTTAGCTGCTTTCAAAGCAGCTGTTTTGCTGGCTGCTGCTGCTGCTAAAAGACTGCAGCCACGTGGGGCACAGCTGGTTAAAAATCCTTATCACTCAAGCAGAAAGTCTGTTATCCATTCAGACATTCAGCCTATCCGGCGCGGGGGGGGGGGGGTCCCCCCTTTTTCCCTTCTTAAGACTACTACGCATCAGATGATTGTATTGACTCATCCTCCCACAAAAATGAATGTTCTGGGATGTTGAGAGCATATTTGAAATCAATGTTTTCCTCGACGCACTGCTGTAAATACCCAGTTCTTCAGGCTCATTTGGGTCCTCTCTAAACTGAAAAGCAAAGCTCTCATTAGAGACAAATTGGCTCCAGAATAATAGAGATCCCTAAGCCCTTGTGAGGTTCTGCAGAACTTCCTTCTGCAACACCAGGCAAAGCAATGGACAGGAAAGGTTTGTAGTGGGCTATTTCACCAGTGATTTACATGCCAGCTCTCTGAGAAAGCAGAGAGGACGTGAAGTGGCATGAACAAAAACAGCGTATGTAAGTTTGTACCAGGAGAAAGGTGTAACCGAAATATCTCGCGTTTCCCCTCTCTTGCTTTATGCCTGTAAGGAGATACACACACAACTCCAGCCGCTCGGCTTTCACAATTTGACTCACGTGTTGGAGCCGATTAAATAGCTGGTTTCACTCAGTCCTCACTGCCCAGAGAGCAGATTCCTCTGCGATGCATGAAGCTGCACATCCCTCCCCTTATTTGTTGCTTCCTACGCTGTGCTTGCACGCTTGGCAAATAAAGCTGGGATCACCGGGATCCTAGAATATGCAGGAAATGCACGTCACAAATCTGGAATTACGTGGCAGCGATGTCCAGTTCGGTACTGCAATTTTCAGAGGATTTTGAAAAATGGGAAAAGTACAACACGAAAGGCAAATATGATTGGTAGGCTTGCAAAAATGGCCTTCAGCAAAGGCCCTTAAGACCTCAATCTATTTATCCCATTAAAAAAGAAGAGAGACTAGCTTATCATGTATACATACCTTTTGAAAAAGCAAATAGGAAGCACCAAGGAGATTCATAAAATCTAGTACAGAAAGATATCAAAAGGAACAGTAGCTGGACATGAAATGCCAGACTCATACAAAGCAGAAGTCAGGATTTATTCAGTTATTTATACAGTGAAGGTGGGTAACCACCAGAACAAACTGCCAAGGGAAACGGAGGCATCTCTGTCTTTTGAAGTGTTCAAATCAAGACTGAAGGACTGCCTGGGCAGTATGCATTAATCGGACATAAGTTACTGGGCTCAGTAACCCCAGGTGAAATTGGCAGCCTGCACATTCAGGAAGCTGGACTAGATGTTCTAATGGTCCCTTTTGGCCTTAAAATGTATTAATTGAGTGCACAGCATTAATCATCTTATTGTGCTTTCCTGCCTTTGCGCATTTTAATGAACAATTCCAAATTTAGTTTAGCTCCCCCAACCTCTGAAAACAGGTTTTATTTTGAAGAAAGCTCAGTTACGATACAATTGATAAAATAGAGGGGTACCTCACTAAGGATCTCTCTATCGTATGGTAAGAACTACTGCTAGCTGTATATGACAATGGTTTCGCTCAGAAATTCTCAGAGTATCTTGACTCTGCAATACTTTTGGTGGCAGACGTTTTAAAACTGAAGTCCAAGCAAATTTCAGATGGTCAGGGTACAGCAATTCTTACCTTGGATTGTATTACTGGATCCCAACCAAAAAAATTACTTTCAAGATAACAAGGCTTCCTACCTTCCTTTTCTTGTGCCTACATGTTCACACTGAAAAAAAAAACACAGTAATTTCCTTAAAAATTAAAGATATAGTTTTAGTTCCTCTAAAGAGCCAAACTTCTCTTTAAAAGATGCTTTGCTGCCCTGATCGGGCACATTCACTTCAAAAACATAATGTGGAAGCAACACTGGAAATATATGCCATATCAAGGCATCTCTCCCTTTGTTTTATATGAGAATCTCTTTCATTTCTTTAAAAAAAAAAAAAAAAAAAAGGTCTCACTGGGAGTTGCAGACGCCTAGGGACAGTATTTCTCTCTTCTGATCCGTACAGATTTTAGCATATAATGTGTAGACTTTTAAAGCTGAGACTCAGCTGAATTGAGTTCATGAGAAGAGAACATCTTAAAGAAGGTAAAAGGTAGATGCAGAGTATCTTTCACATCTTAAAGGGCACGGGGGCATCTACCTGCTCCTGTTTTCGTACTTGGTAAAATACTGTCTATTTAAAAGTATCAAGATTCAAAAGTCAAGTTCAGGAGGAGAAATGTGAATGGGTAAACACAGATCTAAACAGAGTCACGCTAGTAAATGAGAATGTAAGCCTTTATATTAAAATAATAGTAATTTGCGATAATGTGACTAAGCAGAAAGGTATACTCCAAAAACTTACTGTCTTTCAAATGCTGTCATTTTCATGCCTATCTTATGATCCTTTCTTCTGCCTCCATACAATTGTCCTCCACTTGGACATGTTCTGTATCACACAGCCCAATGCAGGGGGTCCGCCACCGACACAGGAAATCCCCGTAACACAGATCCTACAAGGTGTCATTGCTGTTTACCCCGATGAGAGGTGGGAGGCATGTGAAAAGAATTCAGATCTCTCTGGGGAGGGGTGCGTGCTTCTAATGAGCTGTGTCTAATTTACAACACCGCATGTACTGATGCAGCAGCTTTCCAGAAAGAACCATGGCAGTTACACTAGAGAACTGAACAATTTTATCCCGCTAGCTCACTATCTCTGTATGTCTCTCTATCCCTCTGCTGAAGATACAGTGTTGGAAAGGAAAAAATCCTTTCTTGACCTTTTTCTTCTGGGTATCGTACGTGTTACAAAACCAAATCGAACACATGCTCCGAAGGTGGCAGGTAGGAACCAAGGCTGGAAGAATTAGATTGTTAATAGCTGCAAAAAATAGCTCCACTTCTAACCACTGCAAACCAGCACTGTTGACAGAGTGATGGAAGGCTGACAATACCTTGCCAAGCAGGGTGAGGCTATCATAACCGAGCAGATGATTAGTTTTAAAACTTTTAATGGATCTCTGTCCACTGCAGTCTGATGGAGTGAACAGTGCTGATACCCGAGGGAAATGTGAAACTATTTTATATCTCATTTGCAGCAACGAACACCCAGGAGGTACTTTCTTTTGACAGAATACATAAGACCTACCTGAATGCATTGCATTAGCTTTCTGTGCTTTCTGTGCTGTACAGCAGATGCTAATATTTTTTTTATCCTGGGCTGGCCTCATTAAGCAGCCTAACATAACAGGGAAAAGTAAACCTAATAGGAAATTTTAGTTCTGTTTTGTGTACAAAAAGCATTGGCTACGTAGGGGGGAAGCATTAGCAAACAGCAGCAAATAATAACCTGGATTTAACATAAGGGGCAAAGACAGAGCTAAAACTGAGATCACACAGAAATGCACTGGGAATGGAGAAAAGTACAGACTGGCTTCGTACTGACAGCACAGAACAGCCCATTTTGTCCCACTGAGGGAAGAGGCTGATGATGTCTGTCTTAGACACGTAGGCAGCATGGTTTGTAGTTAAGTCAGCTGAGAGAACAGTAACTTATTACTAGTTGCTCACTGGACAGTGGCACTTCTTCAGCTGCCCAACAGCTGCGTCCCTACAGGGCAGGCTCTCTGGGTAAGGAAACAGCACAGAACACGAGATCCCACAACAGATGAACCAGAGAGGCTACGAAGTGTGGGCTGAGCTGAGCCAAGCAACCAGTAATCGATTTACTTGGACGTAGCTGGAACACCATACTTGCTGCTTGTTCTCAAATCAGACTTGCAGATGGTTCTTACTGCTTTTGGACTCTTGAATGTTTGAAATTGAAATGAAATTTTGGACTCACAGTCACTAAGTGCCTCTAAGGCAGCTGAGGAAGCGGCCCAAGTCCCTAAATCAGCTGCTTTTCTGCTGAAGCTCACAGTAACTGCATCTTCACTCTGTTCCTGCCACAGGTTGAATATTAACACTGCACAGGGTGTGCAGACCATGTCTAACAGTAAGCTAAAACTTACCTTCAGCTCAGGGTCTACAAACAATTCAACAATTAGCCATGTAGGCAGTGAACCATGAATTCTGCTGTTTAGCCAAGCTCCGCTGGTTCTGTTGTTACCTCCTTGAGTGTTTCATCTGCTTGCAGCAATCTATCCGGTGAGCAGACGGTTGGGTCCCTAGGGAAGGGGCTACCTGCTTGCTACAAAGCAAGGGCGACGCAAGGCACACGGGGGCCTGGATTCTTGACGGAGGCCAGAACACAAATTTTACATTTGCATTAACCCAAAATGAACCTCCTTTGTACAGCTAACGAGCTTCTCAAAGGAATCCCGCAGATTTCATAACGTGTTCCCACAAACAAAGATCCTCCACCGGTACGGTATCTTCAGAGTATTGCACATAAATATTTTAGCAAACAAGATTAAAATTCCAGAATGTACTTTCTCAGCCCAGAGGTATCATCTTCACCTAAATAACAAAAATTACAGAAACATTCAGAAACGTAAAAGTTTCATTAGTTTGCAAAGTGTCAAGTCACCGTTATTCCAAGGAAAATGTAATATTGCAAAAATTACCAGAGCCATCCTTTTTATTAACGTTACTTGATAAAACGTGAGCAGGATCATGTTAAAACTATTACATTAATATTCCTCAGAGAGTTATACTATAATTTTAGCTTCTCTTTCTCACTCTCACTCATTTTGCCCTGTGAGTCAACATAGGAGGATGGCTGGCAATCAGCTCCTGCAATTATCTTTCTCCCTAGATTTGAATTGTTAACCGTAGCTTCCACTAATAGAACTGCAAATGAATAGTATCCTTTTCACTTGTATTTACTGGATGAACATTATGCTCAATGACTCTTGTGCTCGAGGCAGGATGCTAAACAGAGGGCAAAAAGGACAAGTTTTATTTCTATTAGCTTGCTTAATGGCTGCAGTGAAAATAAAGACAGGAGCAAAGACCAAAGGGCCAGACTAGCACATCCAAGGTGACTGGATGGCTCAGAAAGAATGCAAATGGATGTCAGGGGTATTTCCTCCTTTGGGGAATTCTTGCACAGACACAGGATAACATTCCCATGTTCTAGTCGTGTATCCAGACTAACTTCTGGTGAGTCTCTGGCTCCTCCGGGCCGGATTCAATAGAGAACTTCCAAATGTCCTTGACGATAAAAGCATGCATGAAGACTAACCTGAGAAATTTTAAGACTGCACTTCACAACACTCAAGTAACGCTGTGAATACGTTTTAACAAAGAATGAAAGAAGTCCACAGAAACAACTTGATCATAATTGGCTTTTCCTGCCTGCCAAGTACACAGCTGCTCTACTAGACTGCAAGCCACAAGCCCATCGATTCGCCTGTTCTTGGAGCTGCTTACATGGATCAAGAAATTCCAGTCAGAAATGAACACTCTGGGGTTTGTGCCCATATTTTGTTTCATATGACAACAGTAATTACATGATCATGTGGTCGTGGCGGAGTTCTAGTCAGTGAAACGTACAGGGACATTCTTGGTAGCAATGCCTTTTGCTGGCTTTTGGAATTCATACACAACCCAAGACAAACATTGCAGAGCAGCTATTCTAGGCTCACAAAAAGGTGAAACTGGCTTTCAAACTAGAGGTAGCTACAGTAAAAAGAATAAGGGAAAGGCGACCATCAGGCTACGTGGCTGTTCAGCGTATTTGATGATGGCACGTTGCTTTCAGAACTTACGTAATCACCTAGCTCTGGAAAATGCTCCCCTGAGAAAGGACATGAGCCATTGGGTTTTTAGACCCAGGAATTCCAGGTGTTACATATTTCAGCATTTTTCAAAATGAAGAGCGTTATTCGAAAAATGTACTCACACAGCTGTGTCTTGCTCCATGGCTACGGTGCTCTAAGGTCAAGCAATCGCACCATGTTGTAGCTGACCACCCAGAATAAGAAAGCCTACCGGCTCGGAGTGACTTTCCCTGCTTTTCAAAAATGCATTCCTTCTAATGTCTGGAGCTTTTTATATTGCTTGTACATCACTATTCCTCTTCCTAAAAAAAAACCTGTTCCTTCCTGTGTTTCCTAAATTTAAGCAAATCAAATCTGAAAGCAAAATGCTTTTCATTTTCATCAAAACTTTCAGCAGAGGAAAATAATTTCCTTTCTCCCACCTCCTTTCATTTTCTGGTAGGCTCTAATCAACATCCCACATGCTAAACTCTTTTGAAAATCCAAAGTGGAATCATGCGATTCAAAATACTCAAGTCCCATTCACTTTCACCAGTCTTTATCCAGAAGATACTTTTCTCTTTGGAAAGTCTGGCACATAATGACTAAACATTATGTCCCCTTTCTGCTGTTTGACTCTTTAATACTCAGGTCTTTCTATCCTTCTGCCTGCTCCCTTTCAAGACTTTACAAAATTGCATCTATTTTATGCTATTCTCCTCTTACTCTTTCAGTTTCTTCCACCAGAACATACATGGACTTCTGTATTCATAAAAGGGAACCGGTATTTCCCAGATCCACTCATTACTCCTTAAAATGTAATTAGTTCTTCTAGCACTGAGTGTTGGTTGCGAAGGCAATGTCTCTTTGATCTCTATAGCACAGATAGAAGCCACAGGAGCCAAGAACTAACCTACTGAATCAGTGCCAGAATTGTCACTGGCTTCAGCTGAAAGAGGAACAAGACACATCAGTTCCCACTGGGGAGTGCTGCCATGACTTGAACTGATCTGTACTGCAGCCTAAAAAAGTACTGCATTAAATCAGGAGGTACATCATTATCATTCACTTGTAATACATTAGACCCCTTCAAGGATGCACAGCAGAAATGGTGGTATCCTTCAGTACTTAACTAGTCACAATAACCACGTTTGTCAAAGCACATACGAGAAAGCTGGCTGCTAAAATTTAATATAGAAAAAATATATGCATTGGAACACATCATTCCCATCTATAAAGCATTACATGCAGCAGAATTTGCTGTTCATTCAACCAAAAAGCAATTATATAAGCAGAGCAATGGGGAAGCATCTTCACATCTTCATAGGACCAACAGAACAGAGGACAGATCAAACCATGAGAAATGGAGGTCAGGACTTGTATTTCAAGGTCACTGAGTTTAAAGCTGGTTTTGTTATGGGGATTTTTGTTTTGTTTTAAACAGAAAGTTGGCAGAATCTACAACACTCACCCCTATCCAGAACCCGTAAAATAGATGTATACGTGACACTTAGGTTAGAGAAAATGTTAAATGAAATTAGAAAGAAGAAAAAAGAAGACACCTGCACTATCTGGAAGGTCTTAAAAACCTTTCCCTGCACTCACAGTCTTCAGTGTTCCTTACACTGAAGATGAGATGGTAATGACAGGGATGTTTCATTGTCAGGAAGCAACAAATTCAGTTTGCGTTCTACAACCATAAAAGCATGGCAAAGCAGAATGGGATCACTGCTAGAAATGTATGGACATCACGTGCTGTAGTGAAGCTAAACTACTGAAATAACAAAATCTTCCACACCAAATTACATACTATGTCTAAAACAAGTTATTTCTTTTACGTAGAAGCAGTAGCTTGGGTTTACTGATCAAAATCTAAGGATACCAACAAAATTATACTGCTTAGAAATTTAACTTAGTGTAAACCTCTTTTTCATATTCTACTCTGCAGTAAAGACTTCAGTATACAAAACTATAGGCACATTTTTAAAAAGAAGTCAGTTCCTGTTTACATATCTGAACAAAGTGATGAAATGTAATCACAGTGTTTGTTTTTTCTACATGTGGTTGAATGCTGAGTAGTTTTGAAATTCTGATTGCTTATTTACAAGGCAAATTTTCAAAGCACTTGACTGCTTTCTGAAAATCTGACCATTGTCACAATCTCTGCTTTAGCAGCTCACAGGAAAGCTCAGCTCTTTTGAGCTCCCTGTGTGCATTCACTATCTAGAAATTTAGGCACAAGTGCTTTTGGATCTCTCTACCAACATAGTCTGCATAGGAGTTCCCTGGATTCTTCTCAAAATAAGATGGACTCAAACAAATAATGATGTCTGTTATACAAGTAATATTCTCTTTTCTATAGCTGTATACACTTAATATACTTTTGTCTATTTAGAATGTGCTTCAACAAGTCTTCATAATTGAGGAACAAATAGAAACTCTATTACTGAAAGCTCCATCTACTGGTTATGAAAGAGTACTTAACTCAGAAACATCAGTGTCCATCTTGCCGGCAGTTCATAAATGATGTCAGAACATGATTTAATTCCTGTTCCTTTACTTCACATTTCCTTCAGTGTGTCCCCAGGCTCCCTGTAAGCTACTCTCAGTGGCAGAACATTTTGTATGTAGTTTGTAAATCATCGAGGGAAAACTTGAGTTGTAAATTACACATACACACATGCCTCATGACAATATACTGAAAAACAGGTTAAATAAAGTAATTTTTTAGGACTGTAAGATTATTCTACATAGCTGTCTCTCCACCAGGTTTCAAGCATGCATACTGTATAAACTCCTGTTCAAACTACAGAGACAAGGGCACAGACAGCTTTACACCACAAATAACGCAAGGATACATCAGATGTAAAACTAATGTCTTATCAAAGTTTTGAATAACAGCTTACAATTTTGAGACAGAACACACACGTTCACTTTGGAACACTCATCTCATTATTCTTACTGCCTTTTCATCGTGGTAATTCTTGTCTTGCTTTGTTTATTTTTCCGTATGTTACTTAGGCACTAAATATATTCAATGTCAAGGCATTGATGGGGTGAAAACCTTGAACAAAAGAGAGACAAAGGTACAACTCAAGCAGGGAAAAATATCTTGTGTGAGGTGACTACTTAAATACATGTGTTTTTTTTCCAGAACTAGTTTGATTCAATAAATTGCTACCTACTAGGAACAGCGCTTGTCTGGTGCCTGTAGAAGCACATCCCCATTTTAGACTTTGCTCATAGTAATTGATTTTCAGGAGTGACCTCACATGGGGATTCGATGAGAAAATGGAATCAGAGCACTCCAACCAGTCTCTAGGTTTCCCTGCACTGCTCTATGAGCCATCTTGACACTCACCGAAAACTTCCAGAGCCAAAGGGTTCAGCGTAGGCCTGGGGATTAGATGACCTTGGACCTGAGCAGCATATGGCAGCCGTCACCTCCAGGTGAACGCCGGCCATCTCCACAGGCCGCCGGCCATCACCACAGGCCTCCGTCCCGGCCTGCTCTGCCTGGTCCCCGCCTCCTCGGAGGACATTTTGGAACTCCCCTCAGCCATCACTCTGACTGGCAGAACGCACCGAGCACTTCGGCTGTGCTTCTTCAGCACCTCTCTGTACCACTGCCGTGCATGTTAGCAGCAGTAATTAAACTGTCACCCTTTCTGGCTTCTATTTACGCTTTAAAAACGAAGCTACTGAGACACCAATGTGCCAGGTGATGTATTCAAGGTCATACGGGAAACCAGTGACCAAATCCCAAACTAAAAATCCTGCCAGATCAACTCACGTGCTCCTTTTAAGTCAACACACTCGCGTTTACAACACTTTGCGCCGGCTTTCAAAGCCCCATTAACACAACTCAACCATTTTTCTGCTTCCCGGCGAGTCTCACAGGTTGTCATCTAGCCCCAGAATGATCAACACTCTGTTAAGGCTCCCGTGGAAAGTCAGCAGTCACAGGAATATAACACCAGAAGCCAATGAGGCATCTTGAAAAACATCTGCATTTTAAGGAATAATTAATAAAAAATGGCATTATTCATTTGCAGCGTTGGGAAATCAAGGCATAGGACTGCTGAAGCGAACTGCAGGATCTATCATTACGCAGCTGCCATATAAATCAGATATTACTTCTTACTCATTTTTGTAATACAACGAGGAAAAACAATATTCATCGAAACAAATGCAGCAAACTGTAGAAAATATCATTTTCATTTATTATTTATAAATAATACTAATATCTAAAGAGCAAAACCCCATACATCATGAGAGCTACTGTACAAGTAGTAAGGGAGAATTCTCCCCAGACAGTTTGTAATCTAAAAAGAATCAGATGAACATGTTTCTGAAGGGGTTTTTCCAGGCACATGCAACAGATCAGCAGTAGTGCTGAGTTCAACCTCATTTTCTTGTACTATCCATTAGATTACCTTAGTGCTTGTATTTTTTTATTTTATTTTTTTAAAGTCCTGGATATCCAAATATGGATACAGATTTGTTGGACCAGCATAAAATGCCACAGGCTTCCAAAGTCTGTTTAGAGTCACTGGATATTCCTGCCATAAAAATAACATATAATCAAATTAAAACAATTCTGGAAGGTTGTACCTATAATTTCACAGGATGTAATAAGGACCAGCATTTACTCTGAAAATAAAATGAATATTGAAAGCAGGAAAATTAGTATAATCTCAGTGCTTAGTAGAAGAGAAGTTAAAACACTAGTTTTAAACCTGTATTTCATCTGAAAAAAAGCGTACAGAGCTGCAGTGAAACCAATGACAGCTACTCTGTGTGATGGAAATAAAGCACAACAAATAAACATTTGCTAAATTAGCATTTCCAAATTCATCCATAAATGATTTTTTTTAGTCTGAAACTGTCATTCCACAGCAATAGGCAATGAATATAGGGTATCATAAAAAGGAGAGGGAAAGAGAGATAGAAGAAGAAAGAGAGTTTATTACAAGTGCTGAATACGTGTGAATTATCTTTTACAAGCCTGTAGACATCATCAGTTTGAATGAACTAAAGAGGCAGTTAGTAAGAGGTTGATAATGGCTGCAATGCTGAAGTTGTAATCTCATTAATTATTTTCCTGCATTCTTTTCACCCTTCTAAAACTTCTCAAACATCTCTTCTCTCAAACTCCCACTCTTTCTCTGTATTTCTCTCTCTTTTCCAGACTGCTAAAATCACATGTGCTTTCTCTAAGGCAGCATAAAGTCTTAGAGGACCTGTAGGAGATAATCTGTGGTTTGGTAGGGAAACAAAAAGGCCTGACACAAAGGCCACAGTTCAATGATGCAGCAAATCTAGCTGTAGGGCTTCTAGAAGCAGATGAAAACCACCATGGCCATATGATGCAAAGCACTGATTTGGTAGAAACGCAGTCTTGTGAGCATAATTAGATTACAAAAAAAACTGAGGTTTTAACCATGCAAGTCTAACAGGCTTTATGCTAGATCAGATACTGTTTGTCTTTCCTATCCACGCCACTCCAGATTTAGGCCAGATCAGGGACTGCCCATTTCTTCCACACCCAGCAAACAATCTACATCAACTGGCAAGACTGGAATAAACTCAGTCTTTTTCTCTAACTTGAAAGAATTGTGATCTTATACCCACATCTGAACAAGATTAATTGGTACTACTAGTACTGCCAATGAAGTATAAATGACTGCAGAACTACACACTGGCTTTGTGGACCTAAAAGTTTGAAGAATCTTTCTGATTTACTCAACTTCATTCATGCACTGCCCTAGAGTAGATAAAAGAAACATTCAAAGCATTGTTATTATAGCGCAACAGTGATTTTGAGTTTGATAAAGCCACGTGTCTGGACTTTATGAACATCTGCTATTCTACAACTAGTCCGGACTTTCTTGACTCTATATAGCTGTTTCTATTAAATTTCCTGGAGTGACTTCTCATCCATATTCACAGCATCACAGAATAGGCGAGGCTGACAGGGCCCTCTGGGTCTTCACAAACACAAAACACTTGTTTGTTCAAACTCAGACCAGAATTAGTGGTTTTAGGTAACGTAAGAGAGCACTCCTTCTCGATCCGGTTCATACGCTACAGTGAAATGATAACTTGAAGATGCAACTTTACAGCATGAAGTGAGTAACCGTATAGTTAGGTCAGTTACACTGCTATTTTCTCACTCCTGGCCCAAAAGTCAAAACGTGCCCACAATTTTCAAGCTTAGCTCAAACTCCACAACCCATATAAGCCTATTATGTAGAGATTGTTTACGTCCACCATGGATGATGTAGATCTCTATTATTTATTTAAAAAGGCAGAAAAAGAACCATACTGATTTTTTAAAAATTAAAGAGCCTCTGACAAAACAATTCAGAAATGGATTCTCAGGAGATGCAGGAAGGTGGAATCCTACCGCTTCCACTGATACGTTTTTTTGTTTGTGCCAGAACTTGAAAGCCTGCTTGCTATGTGGATTTCAAAGCTTCAAAAAACACCCATGGTCTGAGAAACCATTGAAACAGAGGAGAGGAAAAGAAAATCTTTCAGACACTAATATCACCTGCTCATCTATACACTTAGGAGTTTTCCACCAGCACCTGGCATTGTGGTGGGATAGCCATTCAGTAGTACATTACCTCTTTCCTGCATAATGAATAAACTGTACCTACCAAGAAAACAAAGAAAAGGTTTCCTTTTCAATGTCAAAATTTAGCAATCTAATTTATGATATTTTTATTTTTATTTTAGTAATATTCTTTTTTATTTTATTAATGTTGAAGACCTTATATATATGAGAAATCTTGCCAGAATTGTAACTTTTTTTCTGTGTTTTCACAAAGAAAGCTGCAGGCAGATGGCTGAAGCACTGGCTTGTAACTCAGAAAACAAACAGCGTCAATGACATTTTGACATTTCAGTCAGTTTGTCTGTCTCCAAGTCCTTTGCAAAGGGACTCTGTAATTCTAATGCCATTCACAAATGGGGAAATGGAGGCTGAGCAGACTCAATCAAAGTAACGATGGGCTGAAAACACACTGTGCAAGTCCTGGTGTAGGCCTCAGGTACGTTCTAGTCCTAGGCCAGCCAGACACATACATTCAGTGCAAATCAAATTATTTTCTCTGTAAAATGTGTTATTATTTTCTTATCATTTATGAGGTGATCCAACACAATTTTGAATGTTATAGAGATATCTGCATTTCATACCAATTCTATCTGGCTATTTTCCACAACTCTATCACCTGTGCAAGAAATACATCTATCTAGCAGGGAAAAATCAGTCAGAAAATAATGAAAATGACTTTTCAGCCTCCCTGAGTTACAATATTCTAGTCAGAAGCTAATAGAAGTTGCCTGAGGAAGCCATCTGCCACAATTTATGGAAGTCCTACAAAATGCAAAAACCTTGCTAAGTTTTTAGCACTGTCTACAGACACCTCACGCATTACAGGCACCTCTGTGACAATAGTCACTTCCTGTGGGGACAGAAATCAGAAACATGGCTTCAGAAATTTTTTTGCTTTTATGCATTATGCTGAAGGCCCTGGGTCTGGTTCGACTTGCACCACTAAAGCATTGTTCATTAAGTGATTGCTTATTTGAGTGCCCTTCTTCCTCACTCAAAACACAGGTTTACCTTTGGTACCAAAATTGATATTTGTATTATTTTTATGGAAGTTACGTCTCTTGAGCTGACTGTTTCTCTCAGAGCTCTGTATTTTGGTCAGTCACATCTTCTGCTCGTTAAAGCATTAAACTCAAACCCCTACCAAATGGGATTTTCCTGTCTACATTGTTTCTTCAGTTTCATCTTGAAGTGCTCCATGCTGCTTTTCTGCTCTGCTAAAAGCTACTGCTCCTTCCCAGAATGAGATGCAATTCAGGTACACACTTCAGCAAAAAAAAAACCTACAGAATTCCTTCAGTACATGCCCAAAGTTTACCATTGAAATAAACATTGCTTTAGAGAGGAAGACTTCCTTCAGGTGACACCTACAAGCCCAAGCCTTCCAACAGAAATGTATCTATTTGGTAAGACTTCACAAAACATTTTGTGTGACAAGCACTTTGAACTCCCTCGAAGAAAGGTCATGTAAGTATTAGTACATTCCTATCACCTACAAGAAGCTGATTACATGACATTAATACCTTGCAAAGAATCTTCATACCCCTCAGAAAATTAAAATTTAAAAAAATAGCTTTCTTCAAAGCATCTTACTTCACACTAATAAAGCCTCTCTACTATGACTTAAAAATGAAATACCGTTCTGGTTAGCACTTTTTGAATTTCAGTCCTCCCATCATTCTTCTAGTTCTAATTTGTGAAGTGGGAAAAAAACAAAAACAAAACCGAGTCACCTTGAGAACATATTTGAAATATATGAGAGTGCAAATTAAAATGACTGATGAGAGGCTGAGGTGCTGTGAATGTGTCATATTTTTAGTGACGTCCATCGAATCAATCAGCAATCAAGCAAGATTAAATCATTGCCGGGTAAGGCATCTTTGTTCTACTTACATTTCAAAGGATCGGACCTGGTGTCCTTTTGATACTGTACCTAATCTTGAGATTTGTACCTGCTTGAGGTTATTTGTTTAGGCCTCATCATAGAGGTTTGAATAATAATTAGAGTTTCATGATAGAGCCATGCTACTGGCTAGATTTACAGCACTCCAGATGGCTGGGGGATGCCAGACAGATTCCAATATTTGACTGCAGTGAAGAGTAAATTTAAGATTTCCCTCAATGACCTAACACAGAGCAGAGAGATTACTGTGGCAATTACTGTATGATCTCTGTCACCCCTACAGCATTTCGTAAAGCCACTGGAAATGCAATTAGTTTTCTGCATGACCCACCTTATTTATGAAGTGCACTGTTGTGTTAAATTATTTGGCAAAGGACAGTGATTTTCCAAAGCAATGGCAGTTCCAGGTGTTTGCATCTAACGTCGATGTAACAAGATATGGTAGGTGCTGAGCACAGGTCATGACTTGGAAAGTCCACTGAAGTGGCTTGGATGAGTGAGGTCAGGGCAACTTGTGCTCTCCTTGCATACTACCCAACCGTCCCAAGCTGCTGCTCCTTTCAAGGCTGGCATTACAACTTGAGTTCATAGTCATATTACTTTACGTTGACATTACTGATGTTGTTGCATTTAATAAACTTGTGATCTTATTAAAGTGATGTACTGGTTTAATACGACCGATAGGTATGGTTCAGGCTCCAAGGTAGGGAGCAGGTGGTGCTGTGAATCACTGTTGTGTGTTCATTAATGACTGGGGGGGCAGATTGTAAGACCCCATTGCTCCTTTCAGCTCTATGCTCCTGGGTTCACCAGCACATACCACCTGCTTGTTGGGAAGCTTCTGTTAACAACAGTATCCTGTCTGCAGCAATATTAGTAAAAGAGAGAAAAAGGGAAAGCGGTTTACACAAGGCCACATATATCTGTCAGAGTTTTCTATTGCTATAGTAAAAATTACCCTAAAGCGAGCTAAGCACTAGCTTTTTTTATAATACCTTGCATTTCTGAGGCAGTGTGCCCAGTCCACAGGTCACCAGACAGAGATATTAAAGATCTCCTCCCTTTAGCACTAATCATCTTCATGATTTGGAAAATCCACCTCTCCTCGTTGTTTCTCCTCCCATTTGAAGTTTGTTTTCACCACGATTTGTAAACTTCTCGGTACCTGCCATACTACTTACTACATGCTTGCAGAGTCCGTAACAATACACACCTTTGGAATTACAGTCATACAAATAATAGCTAACAGATACTGTTGGTGTTTCAGCTGGTAACGGCATCTAAGTTAAGCCTGCATTTGAGCTGCTAGGTCAGCATTCTCATTTCAGTTCACCAATGTTTGCTGTATCCAACTGATTCAAAAACAAAACATTTCAAAGCAGCAGAACAACACATAGCCTATTAATTAAACATTCAAAAGTCACTCATTTGCTAGGAAAACAGATTCCTAGGGAATGCTTCATCTGCTCTGCTCTCAGGTTGCTGATCGAGTGGCTTTCCATCAGAATTGCCAGTGCCATCCTACGACTCTATGTTGGTGTTGTTTCTTCTTCTCCAAGGCAACTTGTATTTCTCAGACATACAAAAGGAAATCAAGAGGAACTTGGGTCTCCACAGAAACAACTTTATACTAGAGGTAGAGAAAACATTTTTCCTTACATGTGCACGAGCATAGACACAACCCAATTCACACGGCAATCTTCAAGCTGCCCCGTGTGGGACAACATTAGCTGGACTGATACAATCACAAACTGTGAACCAGAAAATAGCTTCTAATTTTGCAACTC
>NC_048914.1:1451773-1454359 GCF_011077185.1 Oxyura jamaicensis | reverse complement strand
TTTCTCCTCCCCACCGTGGGGGATGGCAGCGAGCCCCGCTGAGGGCCCGCGTCCCCTCCCCGAGGTGACGGCAGCGGGGGAACCAACGCGGCGGGTGCTGGCAGCGGAGGAGCTCCCAGTGCCTCCCAGTGCCTCCCAGTGCCTCCCGCTCCATTCGACAATCCAGCTCCCACTGCCGTCCCCACCGCCAGAGCTTTCAGCCCAGAGTGCTGGAAATGGGGGAAAACGCCCCAAAATCCTGCCTGCTGCGGAGCCGGCCCCTGGAAAGCTTAATTTGTGTTTGTTGGTTGTTT
This sequence comes from Oxyura jamaicensis, assembly GCF_011077185.1. NCBI lineage: Eukaryota > Metazoa > Chordata > Aves > Anseriformes > Anatidae > Oxyura > Oxyura jamaicensis. The sequence continues at coordinate 1,454,066 of NC_048914.1, read as the reverse complement.
CTTTTTTTTTTTTTTCCTTCAAATGCTCAATTTTTTTTTCCTTCTTTTTTAACCAAAAGGCAAAAAGAGAACCCAAACCCAGCCGAGCGCCGGGTCACTGGGTTTATTTTTCTACGAGCGTGCCTGCTGGAATAAAAACAAAGTGCCGCCGAGCCCTCAGCTCGGCAATCCTCCAAAGCCCCAACGCCGCACGGACCTTTGGGGACAGATCTGCTCTTTTTAGGACGAATAAAAACGAACCGTAATCCTAGGGAACCTCCTCAAGCCGGTGCTCTAACCTCCCGTCGACTCGTTAATCCTCTCTGTAGTCTTTATCATAACCGACCCGAAGCTTTTTTGGTTGTTTTTTTTTTTTTGTTTTGGTTTTTGTTTTTTTTTTTTTAGTCATGGTTACTCCGTCTTCTGTATATGTTGCACTGAAAGTTAATATTTAATGTTTTAATTTATTTTGTGTGGTTTAAATTAATTTTGATTTCTATAATATGTTATTGTGATCGGCTGTCCTGTTATCATTTTTTCCCCCCCCCCCCTCCCCCTAATATGCCTGGATTAGAGTTATTTAAGTGATATAAAGGACACTTTTTTCAGAAGGCTGTGCCTGGGCTCTGGTGTTGTGCTCATGGTTTGGTTTCTGGGGAGGGGTTGAGTCTCTTTTGGGGTTTTTCCTCTTTGCTTTTAACTCCAGCAGCAAAGCTCCGGGGTGGCAGCCCCCCGAGGAAGCTGCTTGCAGCTCTTCAGGGACGGCGACGCGGTGTCACCGCCCTGCAGCGATGGAAGCAACGGCGGCGTTTGCACCTCGGATTTGCAAATTAACGGGGGGGGGGGGCCTGCAGGGACCCGGCTGCATTTCGGGGTCCGGGATGGGACGAAGGGGGTTGTGCGTGCATGCTGTTGCTCCGCCGTGGCCGCCAGCTCCCGCGGCCTCCTGCTGGCTCATGCATTCTCCGGATTTTTGCCCCACGCCGTCACGGCGGTGGCTCCGGGCGCGGGCGGGCTGATCCTGGCGGTGGCTCCTTTGCTGGGGACGTGGCCACGGGGGCAGGATCAGGCCGTGGGGGGCTCGGTGCAGCTCTGGGGGGGGGTTGAAGGGCTCGGCAAAGGTGCAGCACCGAGAGCCAGGCAGGGCAAGCCTGGCCCGCGCTGCAGGGCTCTGTGGTGCTGTGCGGGCGTTGCGTCACCGTCCGGGTGTTGCATCAGCGTGTGCACGTTGCATGGGGGGGGGCACAGCAGTGCAACGTGGTGTTGCAGAGCAGCATTGCATGGCGGTGCGGTGGTGCAGAGCAGCAGGGGCATGCAGCAGCAGGGCAGGGCATGCCCCTGCACCGCTGCAGCGCCGTGCAATTGAATGCATGCAGCATTGGATTGCCATGCAGCCTTGGGCAGCACGCAGCCTTGCACACTGATGCAGTATCACAGCGTGCACTGCTGCGTGCCATCGCAGCATCACACCTCCTTACGGTGTTGCACAGCATGCAGCATCACCTCTCAGTGTGGCACTGCGCAGCGTGCAGCGTTACGCACCCTTACAGCGCTGTGCGCTGTTGCAGTGTTGCACACCGTTGGAGCCCTGCACAGCATTGCAGCGTTGCATGCTTTGCAGCATTGTGCACAGTTACAGCGCTGTGCGCCATTGCGGTGTTGCACGCTGCTGCAGCATTGCACAACGTTACAGCATTTTGCAGCGTTGCAGACAGCTGCAGCATTGCACCGTGTTGCAGCATTGCACCGTGTTGCAGCATTGCACCGTGTTGCAGCATTGCACCGTGTTACAGCATTGCATGTCGTTGCAGCATTGCACACCATTGCACGCCGTTGCAGCATTGCACACAGCTATAGCATTGCACAGTGTTGCAGCGTTGCACGCGGCTGCAGCGTTGCAAACCTTTGCAGCGTTGCACACCGTTGCACACCCTTGCAGCGCTGCACAGCGGCTACCTCTGGAGCTCTCCCCGCCCCTTTCCCCGTCCCTGCAGGGCGGTGCCGGGGCTGCCCCCGCCCTCTCCCTCCCCTCCCCTTTTCCCTCCCCTTCCCCTCTCCCCCCCCCCGCCCCGGGGGCGGCGCTGCCGGGGCCGGCCCGGGCATGGCGGAGGAGGCTCAGGGCCGGGTGCAGGCGGCGGTGGAGAGCGCGGTGCAGGAGCTGGAGCGGGACAGCATCCGCGGCATGCAGGTACCCCCCGGGACGGGCTCCCCCCCCCGGAGCCCCCCGCGCCCCCAGAACGCCTACCCTGCTCGAGCAAAGCCCCCTCGGCCCGTACAGCTCCTGCCCTCCCCCCCCCCCCCCCATGCAACCTCT